>NC_089764.1:9446083-9518583 GCF_040412425.1 Macrobrachium rosenbergii
TTTTTAGAAATTACACATTTAATGATATCAAAGATATCAGCTGAAAGAGCACTCGGATATCTTAAATAGCAAATAATGAATCTAATTTTAAACAATTACTTTAAAATATGATTTTTAGTCAGTTAAAAATGTAAAAGTTTAGCTTCTGAAAAATTAAAATAATTTAAATATAATTTAGTTTTAATGAATAATTAATAAATTGTAAGTGTAAATTCATCAAATATATTTTATATTGTTGTATAACTGGTTATCTCTAACTATATCATAAGTTTTTCCTTTGAACTGATAATTAAATTACATTTCTCTTTTGATATTCATTTATTTATGTCCTGAAGGAGTCATCGCATCACTGGAAAACTGTTATCTATTTTATTCTCTTCAGAAATAGTAGAAAGGAGTAGTCTTCGCTAATTGCAATTACCCTAATGTATTCTAGTGTCTTTTAAGGAAAATTTAATCCATCTGATCCCCTCTCTCTCTCACTTTCTCTCTTTTCACACAAACATATAATTTTTGTGTATTATCCATTCTACATCCACATATTACAAAATAGTACACACATAATCATCTAAAAAAAACAAAGTTAATCAAGTGGTGAAATTAAGTTTATTACTTGTATGTGCAGTGAATTATAGGCCTACCGCTACTAGCCCACCTGGCGGAGATATGTGCAGGCGTCCGCTGGTAGTCTAGAAATGGACTTAATGCAAGCAACGTTCTTTCTCGGAAGATTTTCATTCATTTCCCAAACAGTTTGCGTGGAACGAATAAAGACACATTCCGGAATATTGCATTCATACTTAACTGCTGAAACTTTTCATGAAATTTGCTCAAGAAATTTTCCAAATCAGATATCACTGTAGTTATTTATAAATGATGAATCTACAAATGTTACACTGTTTGCTCTACCTCCGGAAAGAAATCTATAAGTTTATTTGAAATTATAGTTGATGAGAAAATATTCCGACATTGCCGAACTTGAACTTTACAGAGACAATTTTTTGTTAAAAAGTTTATATTTGAAATTTAAAATAAGTTTCCATAAAGAGAAAATCCAGTTTATATTTTACATCAGGGGATTTTTGAAGTATCTTTCTTCAGTCATTAGAGCTAATGGTTCCAAGGCCCATTGCCTGTCACTTTAACCATCAATCAATGCTTGTTCTTGAGCAACTTATAAATATTGAGAATTTGAAATGAAATGAAAAGGAAAAGTTTCCTCATCCTTAATTTCTCTTTTTACACAACACACACACACACACACACACACACGTCACACATGTATACACACATACATATATATATATATATATATATATATATATATATATATATATATATATATATATATATATATATATATATATATATATTATGAGTTTTTATTGTATATGTTATATTAAATATATTTTTACATGGGCATAATGCAAAATAAAATATTTCAATCATTAACCTACAGTTCAAACCTCCATCCAAACTCCACCACCTGCAGGAATTTCCCCTCTGCACTTACCAACCCCAACCCCTGATCCTCCTGAACTCCACCAACTCCATCCTCCTCCAAACTCCACTAACTCCAATTTCCACTCCACTCTTCACTAGTTCCAACACCTCCACACTCACCAACATCGGGGATATTCCTGAGGTCTCTCCACCATCTCCAGTCCCCTACAGAATCCACCAACTCCAATATAACTCACATTCCATCAAATCACCCCTCTACGCTCCACCAACTACAACAACTCTGCATACATCCAGCCCTAACATACATTCCACCAATTGCAGTATTTTCTCCCCTGCATGAGTATCCAACCACCCCTCCACACTCATATTCCGAGATCCCCTCTGCATTCCACCAAACCCAACCCCTGGCACTACACCAACAAAATGAGTATATCCACCAAATCCAACCTTCCCCTCCACACTCCACCAACCAACCTCCCTCACACTCCACTAACTCCAGCCCCCTTCCACATTCCACCAACTCCAGCCTTTTATCCATCACACTCCATCAACTCCAGCCCTACCCCTCCACACTCCACCAACTCCAATTCCTTCACATTCCACTAACTCCAGCAATCACTAACATTTCAGTCTTATTTCTGAATAGTTTTCCACTGCATTTTCCATCAGCTCCAACCACCACTCTGCTTTTTCCACCAGCTCAATTCATTGCACTCCTTCAAATTTAACCCCTCTCTGCATCCATAACTACAACATTCTGCTTTTCCACCAACTGCAACCCTTCCCCTCTGCACTCCAGCCTGTTGATTTACCACCCAATGATTCCAAACCTTTTTTTTTGGCCAGCCCCCGTAATCACCCCACTAAACTCCAGCCCTGTGTGATATATAATCCTCCACGAAACCAACAGATACAGCCAGCCCTGGTAAGCAAACATTATCCAGCCCCCCACCAAAATCAAATTAACTCTGTATGTTTCCACGTTGGGAACCACTGATTTAAACAAAGTACCAATTTTGCAATCCACCAAATGTAACTGACCCAGTGTGGTCCACCAAGTTAACCTGAATCACATTCCAAAGTTTCCAATATATCCACCAACTATAAACACCTCTGAAATAATTCCACCAACTCCAGAAACTATTATTCTGCACTCCACCAGCTCCAACTCCCATCTATGATCACCAACTATAAAGTGAAGATCTGGACTCCAATTTATAGGATGAGCTAAGATATCTCTGCACTCCACCAATTCAAGAGTCCTCTGCACTCCAAACTGAGGGTCTCCCTCTGCACTCCACCAAAGAAAAAATGAGGCTGATTTCAACCCAACCCCTCTGCAATGAAACCAACTCCATAGTATTTGAAGTCTGTCTCATAGTTTAGTTCCAACACAGCAGGTCCACAGTTAACTCCTGGGCAAAAGATTTATATATCCACCATATATAACACCCATCCACACTCCACCGATTCCAACATCCCCCTCCGCACTCCACCAACTCGAACACATATATATACATCCACCTGTCTTCAATTTTCACAGTCAGAATGTATGAAGGCCAACTCCAACCCTTTCCCCTCTGCACTGTGGATACCCAATGGAAATAAAAGAAAATAAGCAATTGACCCTCTGCACTCCACCAACTCCAGTGTCCCCTCCACACTCCACCAACCCAACTCTGCGGAAGCACTCAACCAACTATTATTTTCCCTTCATCAATCCAGCTTTTGCACAACGCCCTCCACATAAACTAAACTCTACCACCCTCAACAATTAAAGAAGAAATGTACAACACTGGAACTGAATATAAGAAGTAATGAAACGCAACCAGTTGTATAAACATAATATTAGACGGAAAGTGCTTGAAAGAGTGGTGAAAATTCATCCATTGTGATGGAATTTTAGGCAACACTAGTTAAGGAAGGAGTGTATCACTTTATTTGTTTAGATAGAATCAGGCTTATTTGAAAAGTTGATTGGCTAGGGAGTTCGTCTCTTCATTATTTATTTGGTTATATCATTAAACTGGCAACGAGAGCCTCTTTCGTAAGTAACTCACCAATTAGGATATCTAAATTTTATCTGGTATATAAAGTTATATTGATTTTTCAACGAAGCAAAAACAATCTGAAAATTCAAAATAAAAACAGTGTTTTTAATATTTTTTTGCTTAAAATATAAGGCCATCAAATTACTTAGATAGAATTGGCATACTGCTTTATCCTTGAAGCTTTTTTATTTTGTTATGCGCGAGTAAGTTTTATGTTACATAAAAAATGGAAGGAAAATAAAAGATAAAGTTGCTCTGCCCGTTACGTTGGAAATTGTGGTAAAGATTTATTCAATGAATGTTTCCACCATATTCATCTTTACTTTAATGTATCTAAATGGATAACTTTCATAAAAATAATTGAAACTGATGAAATAAACTTATGTACATACAATAATAATAATATGTAATGATAATATTATTTTTTTGCAAAAGCATCCTATTAGCACGATGGTTTTTATACGGTGGTGTTGCGATTGCAGCGCATCCTTAGGAGTCCATCACTTTTCTCACTATGTGTGACTGGTCAGTAAAAATTTTCTGATCCATGAGAGCCTGGATTTTTGGCATCTAGTTTTTCCGATTATCAGAGATCTTGGGATAGTCGTACGTTCCTTGAGCGCCATTAAGAGTGTACACCTTATATTTTTCCTTATTTGTTTTCAGGTCTTGATATTTATCAAGCATCTTCTGGAGTGCCCGTCATTTCTTTTGGCGTTATTTTATTGCTGACATCAATGATTGATAATGGTTTGATTTTTCATTCAACGTCAATCTGGTATGTTGACATGTATCAATAATATCTGTTCTGATACCAGAGGATTTTTGCCTGATCTTTTACAGTCATCCCATTCAGGCTGGTGGTACCACTTTTTATAGTTAGCTGGGTTTCTTGCATCAGGCTCCAGTGGTGGAGTCCACCACTTTTCTCACTATTTGTACTGGTTCTGTAGTAGCACACATTCGCTTACTATCCTGGTTTACTGGTCTCAGTCTTTCAGATCGCTTTTCCTGCATATCTTGAGATGTTATTTCCATCTATTGTTCTTTGATGATTCTGGTTCTTACATCTTGTGCCACTGTTAGCATTCCTTCTGTTTACTTTTTTGAATTCTCAGGTCTTGTAGCCATTATCAATGTTTCATCTCTTTCAGTTCTTTTGTCTGCCCCATGTAGTGCGACATCATTGGTTTGTTGTGCCATTCCTCTGTTTTGTTTTTCATTCTCCAAGTCTGTATATTTCTGGGTCTTATCACTTTTATCTGTTTTCTTCCCATGCAGTCCTTAGAGGATCTTTGTCTTCACTGGTTTTCAGATATTGCCCCAGTGTTGGTGTTCGATGTTGACACAATCCTCTATGCTTAGTAGCCCTTTCCCCCTTCCAGGTGTCCAGTGGAGGGTTTGTCTGAATTTGTTCTTTTTTTTAGTACTGGTTATTGTCAGGTGCCAGAGTTTTCTGGTCTATGCTGCAGAGTTCAGCCTCTTTCCATTGCACTACTCCTGCACTGTATCTGATTACTGGTATTTCCATGTGTTTATGGCTTTGGTCATGTTCTGGTTCGTTGAGTTTTGACTTGAGTATCGCCTGTTAAGTCTCTTCAGTATTCTTTCCTGATCGTGTCCTTCATCTCTTGGTGTTTTATATCCTCTCCTATTATTCCCAGACATTTGTATCCTGTCCCATCTATTTGTTTGATGCTATTCCCATCTGGTAGCTTTATCCCTTCAGTCCTAGTTGCTTTGCCGTTTGTATGTTGACCAAGGCGCATTTTTCTATTCCAAACTCCATCCTGATGTCCCCAGATACAATCCTTACAGCCTGGGTTATGGTATCTATTTCCTTGATGCTCTTACCATGCAGCTTGATGTCGTCCATGAACATCAGATGGTTAATTCTGTTGTCTCCTTTCCTGAGTTGGTACCCAGCATCCATCTTCTGCATTACTTTTGTCATGGGCATCATTGCTACTACAAAGAGTAGTGGGGACAGTGAGTCGCCTTGAAAGATCCCTCTCCTGATGTTAACCTCTGCTAGTCTTATCCCAGAGCTTGTAAGCACTGTAATCCAGTAGTGCATTGTATTTTTAAGGAAGCTGATGGTGTTTTCTTCTGCCCCATATATTTTCAGGCATTCTGTTAGCCACATGTGTGGTATCACATCAAAGGCTTTCTTGTAGTCAATCTATGCCATGCTTAGGTTGGTTCTCCTCCTCTTACTATTCTTCATTACCATTTTGTCTATTAGGAGCTGATCTTTTGTGCCCCTACACTTCTCCTGCAGCCTTTCTGTTGGTGGGGATGGTGTTTGTATCCTCTAGGTAGTTGTATAGCCTTTCACTGATGATACCTGTTAGTAACTTCCACATTATTGGTAGGCAGGTGATAGGCCTGCAGTTACTTGTTATATTTCCCTTGTTCTTGTCTTTCTGTACTAATGATGTTCTCCTGTGGTCATCCATCTATTTGTGATAAAATGCTGAATTGTTTTGCTATTTGTTGGTGTAGGGCCTTGAAGTTTTTGAGCCAGTATCCATGGACTTCATCAGGACCTGGGGCTTTCCAGTTGGTGTTTTCTTTATTTGGTGTCTGACTGTGTCTGTTGTGATCTTGGTGAATCTTTGTTTTATTCTCCCATTTTTTCTGCCTTGATTTCCTGGAGCCATGTTGCATGTTTGTTGTGTGATACCGATTGCTCCATATATTTTCCCAGAGTCCTCACTTTGTTTGGCTTCAGGAATTTCCTGGTGGTTGTCTTCCCTCTTAGTTGGCTGTATTAGTCTTTTCTGGTTGGTACAGAAGAGTTTGTTCTGTCAGTATCCTCTATTCCTGTTCATGTGCTGTTGGATCTTATGTGCTTTGGCTTTAAGCCTCTGTTTTATGTCTTCTATTGTGTTGTTTAGTCCCTTCTCTCTGTACTTTGTGTTTCTCATTCAGCCCCCCTCTCTTTGTTTTCTTGTTCTTAGCCTCTTTTCTGCCATCTGTTTCAGGTTACTCAAGTCAAATCTCATCGCCATAATTTGTTTTTCCTGTCACCTTTTCAAAGGTGGTTTCTGTTTTGGTTCTGTTAGTGGTGTTGATGTTTGTTGGTGAGTTCTACTATAGTCTTGCTCCTGCATATGCCAGGTTATTTGTTTCTGTGATACTGGTAGTGTGGATTAGTCTTATTTCATTAACTTCACTTGTTTTTTTTTCCTTAGTTTCTTTTTGTCATAGGCTTTCATGTGGAGGAGGCCTTTGTTCTTTCTGTATCTGGCTTCATCCATTGTCTGATCATTTTCATCCATCCCAACATCTGTTACATCTTCGGTGTTTCTTCGTGTGTAGTTGTTTGGTAGCTCATCATTCCTGTCATTTTCTGTGTCATCGTCTCTTAGTTCGTCTTCTTGTCCTTCATTGCTGGGTGTTATTTCTCTTTCCAGTTCCTCTCTTTCTGTTGTGGAGAGCCAGTTCTTTTTTTTTTTATGTTCCTTACTTGGTCTGCCAGCCTCTGTTCTGTTTGAGGGGTGTTTTTCTCTCATTTCAGATGCTTACCAGTCTTCTTCTGTATCTACTTTCTGTCAGCTTGCTTCTGTTATAACACCTCCATATTTCCTTATTTTCTTCTCTTTTATATACGTAGTGCTGCAGGTGATAGCTGCGTCAGTGGCATTTAGTTTGTATAGTTTTCTCTATTTTTCTAATAATTTTTTTTAGGTTATTATCTGTTAATGAGAGAATTCCCCATTGGTTCGGGTGTAGAAAAAAGATGTACAGCCTATGGTACATGCACCAAAAGTGGCGCATTGAAATATCAGAATGATGATATGAGCCCCACCAATAGTGATAAAAAAGAAAGCCAATTATAAAAAAAAAACATAAAAACAGATTTAAGAAACAAAAGCCTGAAGCCAGAATGTACGTAACATAAAGTTTAAATAAGAACGAATATGAAATTCTTGCACTTGAGAGAACAAATGAAATATGCTGAAGCAAACAGCAAATTTTCAAAATGTATTAGAAAACTCAGAATGTTGTGAGAATCCTTCAAAGTAATTCCAAGGATTTTGCTAAACCCGAGGACTGCATCATATTCATTATTATTAAATCTCTATCTATCAACTCGAAATGACTTATAAACCTGAATATGCATTTTCAGGAACAAAACTAATTGGTGATAACGCTTAAATTGATATTTAATTGATATCTCATTATGATATTCAACTCCAAACATTGAGGTAAATAATAATTGTCTCGTATATAAAAATAGCCAATACGTCCATATCACTACAACTTTACAAGAAATGAATGAGGCTACTCAGGTCCTAATCTGCACCTGAGCTTGTATTAAAAAAAAAAAAAAAATCATTGTCATTATAAATAAGCGTTGCGAACTATTAAGTGGAACATCTACCACATTGAGGATACAAGAAATTTATCTGAAAATCACAAAACAGTTATGAATTTTTTATAGTAATTAAATATGAGTTTTTATCTCTAGTTTAGCAAGTTTCATTTAAATATAATTAGTAAACCATTAACGTCATCAAGGTTAGTCGACCTCAGTAAGTTAAAAACAGGCGATTTTAATTTTATTTTCCGTGTGATTATCTGATAGTTCCTAACTGTTCAATGAATGAAATCTGATATTCCGCTTAGTTTTTATTGCCGTTCTTTTTGTGCAAGAACGTCCTCTAAATATCTTTCCTGAGTCCGTGTCGTTAGTATACTTCTAAACCTTCCCTCTTAAACCTATTCTTTGGGACACTGTATGCAGTCTACTTGTTTACGCTTTCCTACCGAATTCGATCGAATTACTTCCTTCTATATATGTACACCATTATCTGTTTTCTTGTTCTTTACCAGCTCCGCAAGCTATCTAAGTTATGAACTTGTATATTTTAACTTTTATTAAAAGGAAATTCATTTCGTTTCTTTACCTTCGCTGGTTGCTCCTCTTCTCTTCAAAATAACTAATAAGTGATGAATCTTATCGAGGATAATTGTAGTCTGCCTTTAGGAAATTCCTACTCCTGCTTATTGCACTCCTTTGATTCGACCTGTGATATATTTTAAAAAATTTGCGATATCACGAACCAGATCCGCTACACGAAACATTCTTAGATGATTATTATTTCGAATAACGAACAGCGCTTTATATTAAACATTCCTTTAGTAATACATTATCCGTGTAATTCCAGATTTAAGATGAATTTTTCTATAGATCGAAAAAAAACTGCAGTCGAAGAGCATCAGTAAAATCTAAAATGAAATTTCTCTGCCGTTTTCCCAGTTCAAAACTAAAACGTTATCCAACTCTTTATATTCATGGCACTTCGCTTTCAGTGTGACTTTTTAGATCACGTTTTGAGGATATCCATTTCATCAGAATGTTGTGATTTGTGAGATCTGAAAATACTGCTCATAGTATCATGAAATATGAACAAAAATCTTAGAGAACTTATAGCTACTTATTTATAATACATTGCAAAGTACATAAAGACACCGTTAGTGTTGAACTGGGAAAACGGCAGAGAAATTTCATTTTAGATTTTACTTCCATAGATAAGGGTTGGTTAAACAATTTATTCATATATTATATTCATGTTAATTCCCTTTACTCCCATAACCATAATATACTGCTCAAATTTATATTCATTCTTCTCGTCTTGCGAAGTTTTTCAGGCTATTGATAATCTTTAGTTTTTTACTACCCCTAATAGGTTTTCATCCAGTAAAATATCAACCACTTAACACTTCATTTACAACCCCTTTCTCATACTGTGACTTCCATAGCTTTACACTTAAATTTTCTGTCCATTTGTTTTATTCTTCACATCATCTTTTATAATAAAGTTTTACACTCCAATTTAACATATAACGGCACATACCGTTCCACTCGATAAAGTTTTTAAGTTCTTCCAGCAAAGTAGCCCTCACACCATAGAGCTCAGCCCCGTTCACATTGCATCCCTGTCGTTTTGAAGATTATTGTAGGCCCATGTAATATCACATATAGTTTATTCCCTTTACTCGCACTTCTTACAGAACTGTTTCCCACTTCCTCTTGCTGATCTAATCTCCTAGGCTTTTCACTACCTACCTTGTGTCATCTAGCTTACCTTCTCGATACAGAGTCTACCATACGCTTTTCCTGTATAACAGACAATGTTATAAATGTGTCCTTTACATTTGTAAAAAGGAACACCTACTGCCTCCCTATTCAGGTAAGGATTCTGACTTTCCCGGATACCTTCTATTTAAACGTCTTTGTTTCCCATTGCTGTACCGTGAAAACTTATTACTACAACATTTTTTACTTGTATAATTCAGTCTCACTTATTCACTCATCAGACAAACTCACTTGATCCTTCTATCCTTTCGACGCGCTCAGCGTCACTTCCGGGAATATCCCTTCCCTTGCCCAAATAATGTTTTGTCAAATGTCCATTAATCCTATTCTTCCCAGGATAAATGCATATTCTAGCTGAAAAGGAATTAAATTTGAAAATTGCTTTCAGTCTTTGTTTTGCTCATTTAATAAACTTGGTCAGGTAAATTTTATTTTTCTTAGCTTGCATACTTTCTCCACCTTTCAACAATTTCATATAGCTGTATATAGATACATGTATGCAATGTAGCAGAACATGTAGCTCGCACAGAAAATAGATTTGGGAGTGTGATACGTATGATTTTAACTGATTACATTTTTTATTACAGAGATTAATGCTAAACCGTTTGCATGGAAATTTGATTGTTGAACTCGTTGCCCGGTTTTTGAGACTACTGTTCCATATTTTGACCTCGTATATTAACATTTTATTTTATTTTAGACATTAATAAATGCATGATAGATGGCTGAAGGTTATAATGAGAGAGAGAGAGAGAGAGAGAGAGAGAGAGAGAGAGAGAGAGAGAGAGAGAGAGAGAGAGAGAGAGAGAGAGAAAAAACCCTTATTTTTCTTTTAATGGCTGTGTGTAAATGTTAGGGATCAAAGTTCTTGATCATAGCTTGCTTTTTTTTTATTTCTCATTTTTAACATATAGTATTTTCTTCTTTACCTATAATTACGAACACTACCTTTACATGGGGCAATTTTTATTTAAGGCATCATCATGTCCTTAGAGAGAAATATTATTTCCAAGGGCGTAATAAAAGAAAATTTGAGATCCTAAAAGTGAGAGAGAGAGACGTGTGAATAATATATACTTATTTCAGTCAAAAAAGGATTAATAATAATATGTACGTGATTCGGTCAAAAAAGTGTTCATTGATTCAATATAAGGGAATTTAAACAGAAGACGAGCGGAGATAAGGGCTCAAAGATTTCGCACTGATTACTTTCGTTTTTGACATAAATCGACTATTTTACTGTCATTTTTGGAGATTAGTCTTTCATCTTCTGTTGAGATTCTCCAGTGCAGTGATATATTTTCTACAATTCCGGTAGAAATTGGACCGTGATGGAAATATATAAATGATTCCCATTTAGCCTCCTCTTAACATTATTCTAGCTAAATTTCTCTGTGTGAACTAATCAAACCTCTCTCTCTCTCTCTCTCTCTCTCTCTCTCTCTCTCTCATGGACTCCCTGTATGTGTACACACCCACCCACACACACACACACACACACACACATATATATATATATATATATATATATATATATATATATATATATATATATATATATATATATATATATACATATACATATATATATATATATATATATATATATATATATATATATATATATATATATATATATATATATATATATATATATATATATATATATATATTTAAGAATTTCCTGCTCCTAATGAGCTGAAGTTTAATAATGAACAGGGCAGCGAGAAGACCAGAAATAATTTCTTCTTTTATTTACGCCAACGTTTCGGGAATCCTTCCCCACCTTCAGGGTTATAAATAGAATTAATTTTTACAATATTATAGGATGCAAAAATAACCTAATAATCATAAGAAATCTAATTTCGCAACATAAAAGTAGTTAAGGTAAATGTAAAATAAAAACTACAAAGCGACTTTAGGCTAGTGATAAATTAAAACTATACGCAGTTCAGTGAAATAACATAAAAATGCAAAAAATAAATAAAAATTGAATGTTTTTCTCTTATTATCAGTTAACAGACAAGAATAGTCAAAGACGATGCCAGAGAGAAATAAAGAGGAGAGAGAGAGAGAGATGTGAGTTAATTCAGTATGTAAGTAAGTTCGACAAAACCCTTTCCTTTTTTTTCCTTTTATTTTATTTAATTTGTTTTTTTTTTTGCATTTCTTATCTGTATTTTCACTGAATTGTGTATAGTTCTAATTTATTTTTAGCCTATATGTAAATATGTATATGTATATATATATATGTATATATATATATATATATATATATATATATATATATATATATATATATATATATATATATATATATATATATATATATATATATATATATATATATATATATATATATATATATATATATATATATATATATATATTCCATAATTCCACCTCATTTATATGCATTTTAACAGCCCCATCAACAATCTCTTAACTGTTCGATTTCATCACACTTTCACTGGGATATGAATGGGGAAGCTCTCATGGTGAAATTGCAAACAACTCATGCTTGTTGGAGACTGAGATCCAGTCTTGCCAGGTGATCGTTGTGGTTTACGGATACTTTAATCTGGAGGTACCTTTAGTTGTATAAGCTCATTCTAGCCAGTGCGTGTTGTTTGTAGTCCTGTGACGAAGCAAGATGCTTTTCCATTTGTTTTCTAACCACATTAAAAGCTGAAAGCGATGAGTGGGTCCAAAATAACTCGAGGAAACTAGAATAGTAAGTTGTCGCTATGCCTATTTGAACACCCAAAGGCACGTACACATTTTTTTATTAATATATTCATGTGGTAACTTATCATTTCCGCTATTATTTATATTCTAATCATCTGGCCGATGTTCATGTCTTATAACCACAAAATCAATCGTAATTAGTCAAAATATGTTCGTCTGAACATCTCTTTAAATGTTTTATACCGCGCTCTTTATATACTTTTCCAATGCATATACTGTGTAATTATAGTTATATTCAGTTGAAAGTTGCAAGAAATTTTCTTAGAGATGTTAAAAACAAAAAAATATTTTAACTGTATAGCAACTGTTTATGAGGCCGTATTAATTTCTGTCTCTTAAGACTGAACAATATAAACTTCTCTGTCTCTTTCGGTCCAAAATTATTGCATGGGAATATGCCTAGTTTTTAATTAACTAAATGCTTGTTGGCGCTTGAATTACTGATATTACGTTTAAATATCTAATTTTTCTAAGCCAGACCATTACTATCCGAAAGTGAATTTACTTAACTTTTCTTCCGTCTCTTCAAGTAATCCTTAGATATTTTCCTCATAACAACATTACAACCTTTTCCGCTTCCGGGAAGCCTTTTCGGTTGAAATTCATTATTCTTATTGTTTCATTAAACTGGTCTTGGAAAGCAGTCGCCGCAAAAATATCGTTTTATTTGGAGCGTCTCTTTAAATACATTTGGTAGAACGTCGGCAAAGCTCGTGTCAAGTGTGCCTTGATTAAAAACCATTATGCCTCCTGTTTCATCATTAAACTGTCACAGTTAATGAACTGTTCCTGCAGAAGCGACATATTCATGCACTCCTCGCTTCCTGTTTCGCAATGGCACCTGGCTGCGTTCGTCCAGAGCGACGGAAATTCTCTTATTCGTGTCACGTTTGCGGTCGCTGATGTTAAGCTGAATAATATTGCCACTCTAAGAAAGTTTACATTTCGGAGAGAGAGAGAGAGAGAGAGAGAGAGAGAGAGAGAGAGAGAGAGTTGTGAGCAACATTTGTGGCAAACTTTCGATGGGGTAAAAGGGCCTTTATATCCTTCATTTTATATGAACTGCTGGAAAACCCGGTTGTGTCATTTACCTAATTACATAGATTCAATTTCTTAAGTCCTGCTATAGTCTTGACAAGCAAACCTCAAATTCTCTTATGCCATATGTCATGCTTGACGTATGATTAGGGAGAACCTCCAAAAAAATGACGACCTTGAAAAATATACATTCATTATTGTTATTATTTAGAAATGTAATAAGACCACAGGGCGTGAATGTATGGCAATCCTGGTTCCAAGTCAAGAGAGTCACGGGAATCATTGACAGGTCAAGGTTTTTTTTACATGACATCCTCACACCAGTAAAGGAGCGCTGTATACACGAGAAGCACGGCCTCAGTGAGCAAATACGGTTCTTATTACAAGGCAATCATTGCCATAGTGTACTCGACCGTCGTGGACATGGATTTGCTCTCTATTCCCCATACCACAAAGACCATTAAAGGCCCATGTTGGTTATTATCAGAATTGGTAAACTATGAAATATGTATAACCCAAGTACCTTACGACCACAACCAATAAATTCCCAACTAGCGGTATGACAGTCTGGTGATAACTTCCATCTGTTCATTTTAAAATGAAAGCCGAAGAATATCATTTAGAGATATAAAACCCAGGCTGCTAAGTGAAAGACTAGTAAAAATCTGGTATTAGGTTTCATAGACATTAGTAACTGACATTAGAAGTAAATCTTTCCTGTTTTAATTTCATTCATTGTATATTGCTTTTTGTATTATTATATTTCTGGCATTAATCTTATGCCTTAAGCTTATAGCTTAAAACTAATGTGAAATTTGAACGTTGAGCAATGGAAGCTATAACCCATGCACCATGTTTCAAAACCAACCAAAGTTAATACTAAACAATAAGCAAATTACCTTTGAATTTCAGCTTTCAAAGCAATACCACACCACAAAGATACCTTAATTTTTTCCCTAGAAGGAAATTTAAAAGTTAACCTCCTTATAGTATAGATTCAAAACTAATTTTACAATAAAGAAAATTAATACTCAGATTTTACTCTTAGAACATACTCAAGCTTAAGTAATAAACGTTCTTTGTCTTATTACTGAACTTTAAAAATTAAAATAAAAATCTTACATAGTTACGTAAAAGTTATCTACTATGCATTCCAGAGGCCATGAAATAGGTTTTTCGCAAACAACTTTTAAACCGACGTATGGATTTCCATGCTAGTAAAACGCTAAGTGTTTCTAACGCTGTCCTAATTTATGGAAGTACATTGATTTGGCAGATGTGCTTAATCAAGCCATTTACTCTTAGAAAAAAGACCAACTTCATGGCTTTCCGTCGAAAGTCGTCAAGTTCCAGTAGACCATTTGTTTGCGAGTTTGCTTTCGTGGGCGTGTCATAGGAAGTGTGAATTATCCAATTTGAGTACAGGCTAGACATTTCAGGACTTGATTCCCTTGTGATTAGATCCGCTTTCCTGGAAGACTTTGTGTACTGCCTGTGAGGTGAGAAGACTTTGTTTTTCAAAAACCTGAATGGGTTTTAATAACGTTGTTTAACATGCTCTGTTACCATGGTTTGAATATCATTTTTTTATTTTTATTTTTATCTCTTTCATTTTTATTGATTTTCCTGAAATTTGATTCTGCCATGTTTTATTATGTGTGTTTGGGGTTGGTAACGTGGGAGACATCCCACATTTATTTTTTCCTCTGTGCCTGTTTTTAAAAGTTTTGTTTTTCCCTTTGTTTCCTCAGACGTATTGAGATAGAGGTCAAATAAATGGAGGGAATGTGACTTATCATGACTTCGGTCGTGTTTGACTTATATTGACACTTATGTTGTAGAGACTCTTTCGGTCGAAGGTGTTAGCACTATGTTATATCTGACTTGGTTATTTTTTGGCTTTCTAATGCTGGGGTGTAGATATTCCCATTTCATTTCCATTTGATTCAAAACCATTTGCCATGTTAGACAAGACAGAAATACAAGCATTATGAAGTATTATTATTATATTTTAAAGGGGCCTTGCAGTTATCGTTTATTTCCTTATCTTTCTTTTGATTTTTTTATAGATGTAGAGGAAAAATAGCTGGACGAAATTTAAACCTCCTTACAATAATATTTATACTCAGTTGAAATTTTTTCTAAGAAAACTTTACGTACTTTAAGTGCGTTGTCAGCATATCAGGCTTTCCTGAATACTAACAAAATTTTTTCCTAACGAAAAATGCAAATTTCCTCATATTTTGCATGTTTCATTTATATTTGCTGGAAAATCTAAAATTTTTCTTTTGACAAATAGTCGATGGAATTAACCTTTTATTCTCAGGATACCTTAAATTATAAAGTTCCTGGTCCTGTGTCTTCATTAAAGACTGCTGGGGACGACATTACGCGACTAATCACTATGCCGACAGAGGCAGAAAGGGCTTTCAACTAAGCATGCCCATATGTCCCTCATCAAGGGAGCAACAATGACTAAGAAACAATTTTGCCTTTTTGACCTGAGCACTGTGTTAGGTACGTGCCAAGTAGTTTGACAGCTATTAGTTCTTTATAGAGATAGATTAATGTATGTTTTGTTTTCATTAAATGTGTAGGCCATATGTTTATTTGTTCCTACATGCACACTCTTTGCAGAAACGTAACAAAGGAAATTCTGAAAACTCTTCTCTTGTCCTATTCATCACCTGTTCTTTTTCTTATTTATTCCGCGGTGTAAACTTTGTGTACACCAATTAATTCTCCGTATGGCTTCACATCCCAGATTTCCTTCTGTTTTCGCTGGGAAAATTGGTTCTTCCAAATTACAGTTGTAGGTGACCCTTATCAGACGGCCGGGCAATGAGAACCTTTGAAGAACTTCCTTTGATCTTTTCCGCTTTTCCTCAACACTCCAACTTTGGTGCTTCGGTACTTTTAGGCGTAACTCATTTAACTTTAGGTTTTTGAAAGTTCATCACTGTTTACTCATATGATACGAGGATACCTTCATTCTGAATAAAACCATTAAATTGCAAAATTTTAGCTACTTGTCTCAATAAGAGTTCATAGTAACATCTGATAGCCCCATGAACTTATACAGTATATTTCACAAATATTCAGAACAGATTTATTTTTGTTGGAAATGAAAACCCAATTTTCCAGGTTAATTCTTGGTATCATCAAAGAACTTCTATATATTTGGGTAACAATTTTGTTACAAAGAGGTGGAAAAAAGTTTTTTTTGGAGAACAGATAAAACGTCGCTCACATATTTGTCAATATGTGAGTTCAGTTATGATACACATCATGACATTTTTTATGCAATAAAACTGCGTTTTTTCTTTATTAAATGGAAACATAAGATTACCGTAAGAGCCATGAAAGCCCTGAAAACCTTTATCCTTTAATTAATGACATTATAAAAAATCTCTCTCTCTCTCTCTCTCTCTCTCTCTCTCTCTCTCTCTCTCTCTCTCTCAGTAAAAACGAATCAAATCTCACATGAACAAAACAGGGATTCATGAGGATTAAAACAGATTTGGCATTCATGAACCCTTCATAGAACCTCCCCTTTCACGTTAACATCGCTGTTACGAAGTTTCCGCAGATCTTCCTTTTATTTGTTCATCTTCAGAAAGTCGATAAAACGCAGTGAAATGAAGTGTAAAGAAGCGACAGCGAAGTAAAGGTTACTTAGAAAAGATTTTCCTACAAGGTAATAATCATACATTGGCGTCGTCCTATGTTTTATTTCTACGTTGTGTGGCTCGATAATTAGGTATTCATAGGTCACAGCAAGCTGAACACTAACAATCAAAATACATAGTTTTATGCATTCTGCTTCAATTTTACCAATCCTAGCGTTGCCCCCACAGATTATTATTCAGCGCTGTTAAATATATTTCGATGAAAATCATTTGGAATGCCACGATAACAATAATCACTCGAGCAGTATTAGTTATCAATATCTTGCAACATAAAGACATTCCTGTCGAAGAATATCGGCTGTACCGTGATCATTCATATAATGTTGTTGGTTTCTTAATATACAGTTCAGTCCCAGTCAAGTTTACTCTACAATGTTACCAGTCAAAAGTCAGGTAAGTCAACATGACCATTTGGATTATATAACATCCATCTATAGCAAGGTCAGGTTCTAGCAGTAACTTTTTTTTTTAAGATCAAACAATCAGTGATGGACTATTCCTCACGTGAAGCATGATTTAAACTTTCTCTCTCTCTCTTCTCTCTCTCTCTCTCTCTCTCTCTTTCACTCATACACACACACACACACACACACACACACACACACACACACACACACATATATATATATATATATATATATATATATATATATATATATATATATATATATATATATATATATATATATATATATATATATATATATATATATATATATATTTTGGGTGTTTCTGAAATTAAAGGGCACCCCCTCCACAGAACAAATGGAAAGTTATGAAATTTTCTGCTATAGCCTATCTCCAAGTACATTATTTTAAGTTTCTATTAAGCTGTTTCTCATTTTACATTTCTTGTATTTTCAGACTGAATGACAGAGTTAGATACAGCCATGGCTAACAATTCGAGGGAAATCAGATGGATTGACCGAGTCCGGGGTATAACCTTCAGAGAGGCCAGGGATGCTGGCGCATCCTTCATTTCATGTTCCCGGATAGCTAAATACATTAAAAGAGATGAATCCTTTGTTAAAAGAACCTAGAACAAAAATCCATATGACTGTCATCGCGAAAAGAGTGAGAATCTTAGAAGGCCTGAAGTTCTTTCTCAGGAGTCAAAAGACATCATAGCTGAGGCAGTGGGTAGATCAAGAAAGTATTTATATAAATTGGCGCTTGAACTAGAAACAAAAAGGGCAAAGAAGAGAAGTTATAGTGCTGTATATCATGAGTTGAAAAATCTGGTGTCAAGCCATTTCATGTTATCAGCAAGCCCAACATCACTCAGCAACAGAGAGAAGACCGTGCATGGTTTTGTGGTTCATTTCTTAAAGACTGGGATGAAGCTGACTTTCTCCATGTTGCCGCATCAGATGAATTCTTCATTTACACAGTCAGGAAGCCAAATCATAAAAATGACATCATTTGGGCTGCAAAGTTTGATGATATCAGCGATGACATGCACTATTGCTAAGTTGTGAAATTTCCTGAATGTTTGGGAATTTTTCTCAGTTTCACAGCCAAACGGTTAATGTGGATCATCAAAAAAAACGACAGTCATGGAATGACGAACACTTCAGAGAAACTGTGCTAACTGGTGGAGTATTTTTTCCTCAAAGATCCTGAAAATGTGTTATCTGTTGAAGAAGTCATATTTTTGCATGATAAGGCACCATGTTTCAAGGCTCTTCAGACACAGGAGCACCTTCGAAACAGTGGTATTGATTTCTTCTCGTCAAGTGAATTTCCAGGTAACTCCCCGACCTTAATATGTGTGAAAACATTTGTAGTATCATAAAGGATCGTGTTGAAGTGCGCACAGTGAACTATGGTGATATACCAAGCCTCACTGACCTGCGAAGAGAGGTGACCGAAGTGCTCAGGGAAATGAAGTTTGAGTCTCAGCTTTTTTGCGATTTGCTGAAATCATACCCTCAAGAATGCAGGCTGTGGTACAGGCAGATGGAGGCCACACAAAATATTAAATACTCAGAGAAACTTAAATAAATACCTGTTCTGAATTACTTTTGTTTTTGTCCATATCAATTTTAGTTTATGCTGTAGATATATATATATATATTATATAAATATGATACCCTGACTAATGAAGATCTATATATCTATCTATCTATCTATCTATATATATATATATATATATATATATATATATATATATATATATATATATATATATATATATATTATATACACACACACACACACACATATATATACACACACACACATATATATATATATACACATATATATATATATATATATATATATATATATATATATATATATATATATATATATATATATATATATATATATATATCTTCCTGCAAGAAACATTGAATAATGAAAGACTATAATATTGGGAAAGACTGGTCTGTTACGTTCATAATGAATTATATATGAATTCTAAGGGGAGTAAACGGTGGCCTCTGTCTAACTACTTTACAATGATTCAAATCCCAGTACGAAAGAAAATGGTAACTTCCATATTTCTCATATAAATTCAGTGTTTGTAGTGATAAGTGTATCTACAAAGTATGAGCAAACCAAGAGTTCAGGAGTTCTTTGTGGCTGTAAATTATTCATCTGTTAGAAGTGAAAGTGACCAGTAAATTCTATAATTCACATTCTGCCTTAAAAGGTACTTGCCGATATAACATTATGCATGAATCTGTTCCATCTTTAGTCAAAGGTATCTGAATTTGACAGACATGATGAACAAAAATAGATTTATATTCCCCTATACCCCTAAGGTATAGTCTGATTTTCATTTCAGTTTATAGGTTCAACTACTTTGATATTTGGATACAAGGCCAGAAAAAAATGACATATTCGAAGTGTGAGGAAGTTGAAAAGTGTGTTTGTGTGTACGTGTGTGTGTGTGTACTTATGGAAACCGATCGGAAAGGTTAATTGTGTTATATGGTCAGGTAAAGAAACATAAAAAATCTCAATAGTTTTCTCTTTTTACTGAAAAATACAAGGTATTCGGTATGGATTATTTTTTTCATTATTTGCCCTTATTATATTCAACATTTTGGCCAAGAAATATATAATTTTGTGTTAGTTATAAATCTTAAATTTTCCATTATGACGCACATTTCTCCTTGAAGTATAAGAGCTAATCTGTAATACTTGGTAGGATTAAACATACAAATACATTACAAGGTCTTTTGCCCACATAGAAATACGATAAATTGTCCCGAATCAATTTATTTTATTCTACTAATGTTCGTTTAAAAAAAATGTCGCTGAAATAATGTTATCAATATATGAAAAAATACGATAATTGTATAGAAACTTAAATATTTAAGCTTTTACTATATAAATGGTAATGTTACCATGTTATTATGTTAAGAACAGAAACCACTTTCAAAGAATATTCATCACCCCATTCAGTATGTTAAAACAAAACCTTTAAAACAGAATGGAAGAACATATTAGCATAAAAACCTTTCCAAGAATGTAGATACCTGCCACGTGCCCTTCCATGACACTTTGGCGGCTTTTGATGATCCCTTGATATACCCACTTCTTATCCTGTCCCTCCTCTTTTCTCCACACAATCATCTTCAAAAATCTAATAACCAGTTTCAATAGTTACTTGTTTTTGAAAGTTTTAGCCTGTTCACTTCTACCATCCATGCGCACTTATTTCCTCGGTTACATATGTTTATCAAATTCTCCCTATATCCTACAAGTAAAGCTCCATCAGTCCCCTTTTATTCATCCACTTATCTTGCCATTTCGTTTGAATCTCGCTCCCTTCTTATTCATCCTCCTTATGTACCTATACCTACCAGAATTCCATCCGGTCCTTTTGAGTCATTCTTGAATTTGTCAAACTCCCTGGCCGTTGACCATCCATCTTCTCTGTGTATGTTTTCTCATGTCTTTCTCATAATATCTATATTTCTTTAATGTAGCTATATCCACCCCCAGGAATCTTACATTTGCAATCAAAATTGGTATTATTTCCAGTCACTGTTCTACTGACTACTAACCAGTACTTACATTAAACTTATTTCCCGGTTTATTGTTTACAAATACTAAAAGAATCTAACATATTAATCTGCCAAGATTTCCCTTCACAAGGTATGCTTATGAATCCCATTTTTTTAGAATAATCTATTTCAGTCAGTCAGCTAATTTCCGAACATTTTTACAAAATACGCGCTGTCATTCTTCATTATAGAGACTACAAGCTTATATAGCATATACGCTGGTATTCAAATCAACCAAGAAAGCACCCATATAGTTTAAAACCCAGTTCGTTGCAAATTTAATCTTTTATGGAAATTCTTCCTTCAAGTTCACTTTTTCTCTGTATCTCAGTTTCAGCCACGCATATTTTAGCCTCTGCAATTTTTACGCTTTCATAAATCCATGGTCTTCTAGATACAGAACACCCTTCGACTTTTCACCCAGTATATCTTAACCAAAGTGAATGCCATCACTTTGCTCGTTCCTGACTAAATAGCCTGTCCATTCACTCTAGTTGCACTATGTACGGTAACATAAATTTTTTCTCAGCTTAAAATCATCTGTCGTTAATATATATATATATATATATATATATATATATATATATATATATATATATATATATATATATATATATATATATTTTTTTTTTTTTATATATATATATATATTTTTTATTTATATATATATATATATCTTCAAATATTTATATTGGTTTTTTTCTGCTGAACGCAATTCATCATTCATGCCTTGTTACTACTTTGCTATTTTTAGAGTATTTGCCTAAATTAGTAAAAAGAGTATTGATACTATCTTCAAACCACTTTTCACCGGTCATCGGTTAGATTTAGGACTCAGAGCTGACATCCTAAACGAGTTGTGAAGTCATTGTCATTGGTTTTGCAGTAAGAGATTCATTTGCCGTTTAAATATTTGGGTAATACAAAGATAACTTATAGTTATGTGTTGGTGTGTTCGTATTGTGTCAGCAGGAAACCCCCCAATCACGAACATATTTCTGAGTCTTCGATAAATAAAAATGACTGATTTTGCCTCCTTTTTGTCAACAAAATTCATCAGGAGGGTCTCTTTAAATTCAGCGCAATACTGCACAATCTCTGTTAATCCAAACATTTTATCTTCAACGCCTTTCTTTTGTAAAACCAGCTCATTCATCTATAGGCGTTCCATCTTTTCTCTCCCCAACCTACTAAGGATGAGCAGAGTGAATATTTTCTTCACAATACATTAAGGCGTTTCATTTTTCTTTGGAGTCATTTCTACAATTTCATATCCGCATCATCAGGCTTTGTTTCCTCATTCCATATTCTGCATAACATTTTCAGCTCAAACCATCACTGTAGTGAATCCATTATAACCTGGTGTTTACATCTAGGTTTTTTATTACTGATTTTATTATACAATACGTTAATTCATTCGTTTACTCATCCAGGTTCTTTGTATATGAATTAAATTATTTATCCTCTTATCACTTATTCATGACCTTGTAAAAAAATGCTCGGGGCTGCATTGTCTTTGTTAACTTTATTATTATTATTATTATTATTATTATTATTATTATTATTATTATTATTATTATTAGCCCGCTCCTCGTCCTGATAGGAATTTTCCCTCTTTCTTTTCATCCATGGATGTCCTTTTCTTGGAAAAGGATGCATCCGGTTATGAAGCATACTTGCAGCGCAATTGGCAGTTCCTCCCAGACTTCTTCGTCCCAGCATTTCTCTTACCTTTAGTGTAGTGTTCCTGTTCCTTCCAGTTTACTAGTAAATACCCTCAAATCTTTTCCTCGAATTTCTTTACACACCATAAGTATAACGCCCCGTAAGCCTTTTATTAGTGTTTGCAGCCTCTCTCCGCGTCTCTCTCTTTGAATGACGATGTAATTTGACAAAACATCACACCTTTTTTGTATAAATAAGAGCTTTTGTTCTCGATGAAGGTAAATGTGTACGATGAGTTAAGATTTCTTTACATATTATATAAAGATGTGTTTTTATTATTGGTGTGCTAAATCAAATGTTGTCACCCGGTCATTAGGATATAGCTACCATCTTTGTGGTATTTATCTCTGTGTATTTTAAACACCGCTATAGAATGGAAAAATTAAACTCACGTTTGCGTTACCTGTGCAAAAGAAAGAAAACGTATCCTTTGGTGGGATTACAGTGCGCCTAATGACAAATGAAAAGAGGGAGAAACGAACGACTTCCATTTGATGATAGCATAATTTAAAACCAATCAGATAAGTTGTTTTGAATAACAGCATTTAATTTCTTTTAATGAATGCAAAGAAGGACTTCACTTGATCTCGAATTTTCTTGAAGAAAAATAAAAATTAGTCAAATTCATTTACACAAACCTCTTTCTATAACACAGGAAATTATATTTGTGTTATACTTATGAAACTTTTGTCTTGCACAAATTGTTCATATGTTAGAATTTTATGTGGAATTAGAAAAGTACACACACACACACATATACATATACACACATATATATACATACACATAACACATAACACACACACATATATATATATATATATATATATATATATATATATATATATATATATATATATATATATATATGTGTGTGTGTGTATATATATATATATATATGTGTGTGTGTATATGTATATATATATATATATATATATATATATATATATATATATATATATATATATATATATATATATATATATATATATATATATATATATATATATATATATATATATATATATATATATATATATATATATATATATATATATATATATATATATATATATATATATATATATATATATACTGATAAAACCTAGTTAACAAAATATATTATGCATGGATGGAAAGTGTGTGGAGCTGAATTAATAAATGCTGTCAAATATTTCTGGCAACATTGTTTTCATTTTTGCTGCTTTACATGAATGGTCTTTCATGCGTATTTTGTATAAAATATGAATGTCTGGCAAATAAAAAAAAATACTTGGTTATGCTTACATATCGCTGCGTCGTTTACCGTCGCCCCGTGTCACAGGGATATTTTTTATTGTAGAAAAAAAATTCACTGATATATATTTTATATGAAATAAACAGAAATATGTGGAGCTCAGAGGTTAAAATTTAACTTGTTAGATCTCTATAGATTGTAGATGTTTCTGTAAAAAAATGTATTTTTCAGCAGTTCTAACAGCAGAAATGTTGTACACAGAAAATATGAAAGATATTTTTATTAGTCTACGTGGGAGTTATGCATGGTCATTTTCATATCAAATAGGCATTAAATAAAAATGAATAAAAAAATAGTATTCACTGTATATCTATTAGATAAATTGTAAGATACCTAAATACGACTTTTTTATTTTAATATCGTCACCTTAAAGTTATTGAATAAAGGAAGTTGAAAAATTAAGTGTTAGCTGTCCTACAAGAAAACAAATTTACATCTCTACTTTGCAAATATCACAATATACTGCTTTCCCCGAGAGTAATCTGCAAAACAAATAAGCACAATCCGGTCTTATGAAATATACTTTGCAAGGATTTTCAGCATAAGGAGATTAAGTAAGAACCAGGCATTATGCAAATTTTATGGTGTCTTTGCTTCAGTAAAGAGACATTTCCTTTGCTGATAAACAAAAGTTTTTTTTTTTCGGAGAAAAGAATCTAATGGTGAAGAAAGGTCTCATGAGAAATGAGTAAAAAAAAAAAGAAGTATCGATAATTTTGTACCATACCAGCAGTCTTTAGGATTATTTTTCTTAACCATCATTTTTTTAATCAGTACGTTACACGCACACACACACACACACACACACACACACACACACACACACACACACATACATATATATATATATATATATATATATATATATATATATATATATATATATATATATATATATATATATATATATATATATATATATATATATATATATATATATATATATATATATATATATATATATATATATATATATATATATATATATATATATATATATATATATATATATATATATATATATATATATATATATTCTTATATATATATATATATATCGAACCCAGGTCTTTCAATTGAAAGACAAGGGCATTTTTTTTGCCCAGATCGAACCCAGGCCAGGCAAGGGCACTGTCATATTAGAAGTTGGAACCTGAGGGCAACTGCACCTGAGGAATTACCTGGGCAAGCTAACTGCTTGCATACCAGAGTGTTTTCCCCAACTTCCCTACTCAGCAATGACCCAATTGACAGCATTTCATCTGAATTATCCTTCTGAGTGAATATGATAGAAATAATCAACACACAATAACGTGCGGAACAGAAATAAATTTCTGACTCACATCAGGATCGAACCCAGGTCTTTCAATTGAAAGGCAAGGGCGCACTTAGCTTGCCCCAGGAATTCCTTAGGTGCAGTTGCTCTCAGGTTCCAACTTCTTTTATGACTTGTATGGCCTGAGTCGGGAAGTTGGGGAAAACACGCTGGTACGCAAGCATTTAGCTTGCCCAGGTAATTTTTGGGTACAGTTGCCCTCAGGTTCCAACTTCTTTTATGAGCGCCCTTGCCTTTCAATTGAAAGACCTGGGTTCGATTCTGATGTGAGTCAGAAATTTATTTCTGTTCCACACGTGATTGTGTGTTGATTTATATATATATATATATACACATATATATATATATATATATATATATATATATATATATATATATATATATATATATATATATATATATATATATATATATATATATATATATATATATATATATATATATATATATATATATAAATGGATGTATGTATGTGTGTAGGAATGTATGTATGTTTGTATGTTCCAGCATAACTCTGGAGCACATTAAGGAATTTCAACCTAATTTGGTATATGTATGACTTACTATCTGGAAAAGAATGCTCTGGGGGTAAGACATCAATAGCACCCAAGGGCACTATAGAGCACCAAAGGGGGTGGGGGTGGGAAGGGGTGATATATAAAAATAACCAAAAACGAGAGATATTAGTATCTAGCCTATCGTTTTCGAGGTCGTTGAGATGAACAGTGACACTCTCGGCGCCCTTAAGTCCAAATTCACCCCCGATAGGAATGGTGTTGTGAAGGGGTGAAAAATAAAATGTCAAATATATATATATATACACACATACATATATATATATATATATATATATATATATATATATATATATATATATATATATATATATATATATATATATGTGTGTGTGTGTGTGTGTGTGTGTGTGTGTGTGTGTGTGTGTGTGTTCGTGTGTGTGTGTGTGTGGGGATTTATAATTGATACTTGTTTCATTCCCTGCACAATTCGAACCCGTTGCCTGGTTTAGAAATAATGATAGACAGTGACTTTAGCACTTAGCAGTTATAATCCACCTTGGGTGTCATTCATTCCCTAGGTGTGGTGGACTTGATATTAAACGGTGTTTGTTGCTTACAACCGTGATAAGTAGATAGGGGACTTATTCCTTAGTTATGCCAAACCTATTTCCGACTGAGATACTAATTAGGCAAGAGGCTCAATAAACTTATCATGCTATTCGCATCTAGCTAATAGAGCATCAACTTTACCACAGAATATCTGAAGTTTCTCTGAGATGCCCCACTTAAAGGTTACCTATTCACTTATCTAGGCATCGAATCTGTATTCATAAAATATCGAGGAATGAAAATCGTCAAGAAAGCAACGAAAAAATTTCAGGAATAACACATAAAGAGCTTCTCCATTATTTGCGTTGCGAGAGATCTGTAGTAATTAACCCTATTAACCTACCCCAATGTGTATTAATAAGAGGAATGCATCCTGTGGTAATGAAAGCAATTATCCTTTTGGTCACTAGACTTACTTTGTGAAAGTGGTAACTATGTTAATAGTTAATTGAATCCTCCTTATTGATTTTGAGCTGCCAAGCAAACAATGAATGCTGCCACGATATATTAAAATAATTCTATAAATTCCCTTGAAAATAACATTCATTGGCAACTTAGAGAGGAATACGCAAGGATTTCAGACCATGAAATTGAATATCAATTCCTTGACAGCCATCCATCCCTTTCATGAACTTCACGTCAACATCCATATCATACTCACATGAAACCTCGGTTCTTCACAAGATTTATTTCTCTCTGATAAAACATAGTAACATTTCGTCACCTTGCGTGGACCAACTTGAGCGAATTTAATAATTTTCATTTGTAAAAGTTATTCCTTAAAAACCTCTTTTGGTTATTTTTACACTACTTTCTTAGGGAAAGGCAAGTGGGATTTGAATGCTTTTCATGCAAATAAATTGTTAGTTAGCATGAAATCAGCTTATGATAATAATAATAATAATAAATAATAATAATAATAATAATAATAATAATAATAATAATAATAATAATAACATAAGCTACTGCGCCATGAAGCAAATACCTCGGATCGTTTTTAAATGATTAATCCCTAATGTTCATAACATATTACTCTCAAAGTCATGTTTCTGGTTAAGACATAGTGTATGGTTGAAGAAAGAAAATTTTGCTGATTGATTTAGCAGACCCGAAAGCAATAAAAAAATATAAAAGAACTAAAAGACCTGTAGTTGGATTTTTGTCGATAGTATATGTTCCAAAAGAGGTTAAATTACCAGCTGGAACTAAAAGGTGCTAAAATATTAAGAATTTAATATTTTCTGATAGAAACGTGTTTATATATTGAATAACATACTTCCTTAAAACATCGCCGGGTATTGACCGGTTTGAAGAAAAAAGGAGAGGAAATAAAAGGAGAAACCACTGACGATAAAAATAGGTAAAAATATCTGCATGTTTTTAACGTGATGCATCCTGAAATGGAAATATCATTTCGACCCCAACAGGGAATGAAAACACACCTCTTTTCAGTTTACTTGTTTGCTGCTAAACAAAATTAATTGAGCAAAAGAAGTTTGAAAATAAATTATTCTCTTCTATTGATGCAACTATTTTGGAACACATCCCACGTTTTTCTCATATCATTCCAAGCGCAAAAAAGTAAAGCTATATCTGCGAAGTGGGTTTCTCTCATTTTTTAAAAATTCGACGCATGAATTTGTTACTTAATATTTTGCCTTGCCAGAAACTTCCTAATAATTTCTGTTTATCTGAATGATATTTTAAGTGCTGGTTTTCATACATTTGTAAAGTTAACTTGAAATAAAAGTTGATATCTGAAAAAAAAAAAATAAAGTTCACTTGAAATACAGAATAAGGAGAAGTCAAGCTGTTTTGCTTGGAAAGATAATGTTGTTAGCGTACATAAAAAGTGTTAAAGAATTTTAAGAGATTGATATATTATAACTGGACAATGTACCCCCTTCACTGTCATAACTATGAAAAACTCATATCCTTATCTCCTGAGAAAAGATTTTTTTTTTCTGTTTGAGAATAAATTTCCGAAATACCCTCAAAAAGCTAAAAATTTAAAAGCTACGATTTTTTTTTATATTTATTTATGTCATTTTCTTAACATCTGTTATATTAATTTTCTTGGCTGCCTTTGTGTGTGTATTGTGTATGTGTGTGTGTGTCCCTCCCCTTCCCATTCTATTGTATTCATTTCCTTGGCTGCCTTTCTGTGCGTGTGTCCCTCCCCTAACCTTCCACCCCCTTCCCCCTCCCTCCCTCTTCCCCTCCCTCCCTTCCCCTCCTCCCCCTTTCCACCCCCCCTATCCTTTCCCCTCCCTCCCTCCCCTTCTCCCCCCCCCCCTCCCCTACCCTCCCATTCCCTCCCTTAGCCCTCCCTCCCCTCCACTTCCCCCCTCCCCCCCCTCCCATTCCTATCATCCTCCTCCCCACCCCTTCCATTCCCCCTCCCTTCCCCTTCCTTCCACCCCCTCTCCCCCCCTCCCTTATATATATATATATATATATATATATATATATATATATATATATATATATATATATATATATATATATATATATATATATATATATATATATATATGTATGGGTTCGTTACCGGAATTCACAGAAGGACGACTAATTTCTTGCAGTGGGAATTTCATAGCTAACTATGGATAAAGCCCCTTCTCAGTGGCTGCTGTTAATTCTTAACCAAATTCATCCTCAAGGAATGAAGAGTTAAAGCCCTAGCAGACAGAGCAATGAGTGCCTTAACACTATCCATGATCTTCCCGTCAATGATGTCAGGTGTTTATCTTGATGGAATTAAATTGATTAGGTGCAAACACCTGGGCCACCTTGAGCTGGTGCTCACTAATGGAAAGGGACATAACTCCTTGATGGAATTTGCTTAACATACCAAAAATACGCCACTTTAATTAACACCCACTCTTACCATAAATGGATTATTTATTAAATAAATCTTTTCAAGGGAAAGTACTATATAAAGTTCAGTATATCAATGAAATGTCCATTTCATTTTCAGATGAACTTATTTATAAAAAAAAAAAAACTGGGATGGTACTACATGAAATAGATAAAGTATTTAATAGATACTCGTATATTTCTGTGATGTTTTTATGTAAATCTTTATTTTGAAGAATTTGCAGAAGGAATCCTTTTCTTCAGGGGCAAATAATCATCCTTTAATGACCTTAGTGTCAAAAAATCTAAATTGTCCTTTCCCTACGGTGCCACGTTTGCCACAAATTACTGCCTTTCTTCCCTCGTGCATTATCCTTGGCGGGGGTGGGGGTGGGAGGGTTGAAGGGATAGGAGGGACTGGTTGGCCGTTACCCCCTAGAATTAATGACAATATTAATCTCATCTCTATCTTCCTTTAGTCGTTTGCAATGAATGCCTTGAATATATTAACGACAATTCATGAAGCAACAAATCCAAATCAGAATAATGGTCTGAAGGCTATGAAATAATTCAGTATAGTGACTCAAATGTGCATTATCCGAGCAAACTCTTACCCTGCATTATGCACATTTAATGATTACGATAATAAACAAATATTATCTCACTCATTATTCCCTACATCTGTTTAAATTTTGTCGTGTATTTTGTGTTCAGTAAATGGAACTTTTTACATAATGACATCCAGTGTTATAATCATTTTTAGAATTTGGCAATTTGGACAGTGTGGACAGATCAGTAGTGCTACAAAAATATCCAGTGTAGAGATATAACTCATTATAAATTTACCTATATGTTATGTTCTACATATGTTAGCAGGCTGGTGTTTCCTTTGGTTTACAGATGATATCCACTCCTTCGCACGCAATGTGTGCATATATATATATATATATATATATATATATATATATATATATATATATATATATATATATATATATATATATATATATATATATATATATATATATATATATATATATATATATATATATATATATATATATAAATTATATATATGTAGTGTGCGTGTACGTGTGAATCTTGGTACTGAACCGACAAAGTTGTTTATTCTGGCCAGAACTGAATTTAAATTAGGAAGCAGATCAACCCCAGCGCTAACCCACCAAATGATCAAGAAGGATAAATATTCCTGTCAGTTCATTCTTACGTATAATAGGTAATTAATTCTTATACTTTTGCTTCAAATGAATAAAAGCCGTCCTCTTTCTAAGCGTCATATTTAATTTTTTTTGTTAAAGCTGAAGATATATATAAATTCTACTGAACACATTCCCTAGATCTGTGTCTATATCGAAGTCTAGTAAATTTTACAAGTAGATTTTCTGTTTAATTACAATTTTTTATTCGTTTACCATAAAACTGGTTTACTTCTTATTTTATGAATTAAATAAAGGCATCCTAACCTGGGTCAGGAAGAGCAGCAATCAGGTGTTAGTATGTCACCCTATTGTGAAGAATAAGAACTATTTTAGCAGGTAAATGAGTATTATATATATTTGCGACAACTCGTTGACTCTCACAAAGCCATATTAGTTTTTTAGTCACCTATTTTTCCTTTTCAATGACTTCGGACAGCAAAAGTGCTCATAGCTATGGTATAAAAAGATTTTGAATGAAAAGTCATATGCAACAATAATCACATTTAAGTGCAATTGCATTATAAAATATTCTTTCTGTATTTCCCTTGACTTCGTTTTACTTCTTCAAATGAACATCATATTCTTTGGAAGCTTGAAGTTCAAGTCAATGGCTCCTGTGCTCTTGTTCCATATGAATAGGCTTCATCTACTGAATAATAATAATAATAATAATAATAATAATAATAATAATAATAATAATAATAATAATAATAATAATAATAATAATAATAGTAATGGCGAGGTGTGGGATAAAACTACTACTTTGTATTATATGGTAATCAAATTGACTTGATGCATGGTATTTGCAATCCCATTACTTTTCACTAATGCTCCAAAGAGAAGAAAAATAACTGCTGCTTTTCGATGATGAATTTTTATGGTGAAATAAATATCATACGTCATGTTAGGTAGAAGTAATGATTAAAAGGAAAGGTGTTCAATTCTGAGTAATAAAATATACATGACTGCTGTGGCGGTTAATATATATTCATCCTCATTATTATTCATTGTATAACCCTCAATTAAGAAGGGAAACGAATGTGCATGTTTTCTTAATTAAGCACATTTATTTATCTATTTGTTTATTTATTTATTAATTTATTCAGTATCTATTTACCTGTTAATTCATTAGTGATTAATGCCGCTATATTCAGTCTTATCAACTGACAATCTTAGTGAATCGATATATTGAATGCATATATGGATTCATTAAGATATGTTAGTTGATAAAACTGAATATAGTGGCATTAACCGATAACGAATGAATAAATAAATAAATAAGTATATAAATAAATAGATAATTGAAAGTTTTCCACTTTCAACAAAGTGCAAAATTTCACAGCAGAGAGGTTAAGCTCAGCCTAAGATCTACGAACACTCATCGTATATTGACCACCCGTATGTAGGCAAATAAAAGTCTTTATAACGCGCGACAAATATTCTAGCTTTGATTCCTTGATAGGTGTAGCGATTTAGGAAAGCTCTGTTAAAATACATTACATCGCTGTTACCCTAATCCGTAACGCTCTGGTCTTATGAATGACTTTAAAGTTAATATTTCCAGTATTCGTCAATTCTCAACTGTACATTTCATTGACAACAGAAATATAAGCTAAGTGAAGGCTGGAATGTAGTTATTTTTGGCTGTGTCTCATTCACCGCTCTCTCCGGTTCTTTATGTCCTTGGCAGTGCAGATGTCACACAAAATTTTATTGGCTGCGAAATTACATTGGATGTAATGTACAAAAAAGGTGAATTTTTTTATAAGCACGATTTAAAAATGTCTGATAAAACCAGCGGATGAAAAAAAACGTTCTGGTAGTCCATTTCCACCTCCACCTCTCTCTCTCTCTCTCTCTCTCTCTCTCTCTCTCTCTCCGTCTGTCTGTCTGTCTGTCTGTCTGTCTGTCTGTCTCTCTCTCTCTCTCTCTCTCTCTCTCTCTCTCTCTCTCTCTCTCTCTCTTCTCCAGAAAAGATCACAGAGAGCGGAGTCTTTTGAACAAGTGTTCGACATTCTCTTCAGTGACCTATTCGCCAACAATCTTAAGATTGCCCTCGTTATTGTCAAACTAAGAACGCTGCTTAAGAGTTTGAATCGACACCCAAAAAGCAATTTGATTAACTAATCGGAATTTGGACTAACGTGGAAAAGTCTTCTACCGAAAAAAAAGGTTTTCAGATTTTTATTCATTGTGGAAGATTCCAGTCTGGTAGGAAAGTTTTACAATTCCCCACATGGTCTAAATACACATCTTACACGCCGTGTAATTATGACATGAGTAAACGTGCATAAATTTATTTTACTTGCTTGAGGACACTGAACCTATGGCGACTGCTCTGTAATTTTAGTTATCTAACTCTGGGACCAATGGCCGTAGCTCTTCGTAATGGTGACTATAAACTATACCAAAAATGGTAAAAAGTATATCAAAATTCATTTTGAACTTTTCTGTATTGTGTAAGTTGATCATGAAAAATTTTGATCTGATATGATTTTTTGTAGAAAGAAGAACTTCAGCAGATGACTGTTTAAGAGCCGGTGACTGATTGATTTGATTAGACTATGACACGGGGCGCACAATAAAATAAAATCTGTTAGATATTATTGTGTTTCCTAAATAAATACAGCATTTAAAATGCAACAAAGTCTTGTGCCTTTACTAAAAACTGAATTTTTCAGAAATGGATATCTTGATATGCAGACAGAAGAAATGCTCTGCTTGTTTTCATAGTCAAGAGTTTGTCAACTCAAGTTAATATCTAAGGGGTATTCCCTTTAGAGGGTGGTGCCGTCAGTGCGCCTGATATAGGGCATTTTAGGCATTAGTAACGTTCTTTGCAGACCCCTTCGGCCCCTAGCTCTAAACCTTTCATTCCTTTTACTGTATATTGAATCATAGCCCATTTCTTCCATCGTACTTTCCACCCTCTCCTAATAATTGTTTTATAGTGCAGCTGCGAGGTTGCCCTCCTGTTACACCTTAAAAGCCTTTTTACCCTAAATTTCTCTTTCAGAGCTTAATTACCCAATAGGATCCAGTGCTAGGCCTTTGTCCAAAATTTTATATTCCATTCCATTTCCCTTTTAAAGAATATTAGATGTATTCGACCCAATGAGGCGTTGCCAGAAGTAATGTGGTCATCTATAGCAACGTTGCTGAATAAAAATCCTTTTTAATCTAACCTCGGATTTATAAATTCCATCGCTTAATAAATTTCTCTTGTCGCTGTTTTGGGTAAGTCGCGTCTTGTCTTTTCTTGTCTTTTAACTGCAAGTCCATTCCGCTTCCCTCGCACTCTTTCCTATCACTTTCTTCGTGAACTGGTGACTATAACTCCTTAATTTATGCGGAAATATTTTATAAAATGTCCGGTGAAATACTTCTAGCCATGACGGAAAAGGGAAAATATTCCTAAAGGGGGCTGTTGCTACAACTGCAAGGCCAGCTCTGCATCCAAACAGACGGATATTAAAAATATGAATTCTTTTAAATTTTAGGGAAAATTACTTGTGTTTTATATTCACACCAGAATATCCTATCACTGTAAATTCCATGCAAAGTCACGAATATATATTAAAAAAAATCCAAGATTTCCATCCATATCGGAAGTCGTCCCATCACCACAGCCAACGCTAGGAATTAAAATACGAGAGGTAACTTCCATTATTCATGGGACCCCATATGGCAACAGCAACATGTCCCCATGTGTGATTCCATAGTCAAATTAATTTTATTTATTTATTTATTTATTTATTATTATTATTTTTGAGCAAGTGAATTTGCATGCGTATTGTGTGCCTGTGTACGAGTGTGGCTGGAGTTGGCGTTTATATGGCTTCTGCATTTGCGTTATACCAATATGATTGTTATTTCTGCTTTCATCATTGACTTTGTCGTTCTGTACCTTGCCCATTCCTTCGAAGCAGCTCTTACTTATAGATATTACCTGCAACTGTAAAACCGAAAAACAGTTAAATAGATAAATGGTTAAAAAACTCATCGCCTCTTGTACTTGACACTATGAAAAGGATTCTACAATAAGCTGTAGGTCCAGTTGCTAGGTAACCAGTTGGTTCTTAGCCACGTAAAATAAGTCTAATCCTTCGGGCCAGCCCTAGGAGAGCTGTTAATCAGCTCAGTGGTCTGGTTAACCTAAGGTATACTTTACTTATGAAGAGGAAATACGTCATAGGAACAAGAAACAACAAAAAAAACGTAGTAAAATAGCAAACAAAACGTGATAGAAAATTACCCATTGCCTTGGCAACATTGTTAAGTTGCAGCTGAATTGTTTTAATGCCATTAATCAACCGAAAATTTTCTTAATGAATGCTGTATCATAGCAAATATGGTTTAGATTCCCCTTATATTATGCACTATTTTGTGCCGAATTACTAATGCAGTCGTAATTTGTTTAACCGACAACTAAAGAACGTATTCTTCATAATTAATAATTCTACGTTGGTAGAATAAATACCAGTCAGTGTAAATAACTATTAATTTCACTTTACATTAAATTAATCGAATAAAAGTGAATGTTTGTATGTTTGTTTGGATGCTATAGAAATCCGAACCGCTTGGCAGACCCAGGAAGGCTTATAACTCAAAATCAAACCCATACCCCGTACAGACATACAAACACAGACAAAACAAATGAAATTTTGGTTTTTACAGTTGCTGTTCACCTTTTCCTCAGTAACATTATGGGAGTCACCAGTAGCTTGGACGGAAAACCACCACCTTTTCTGTTGGTGACGTCATTAAACTCCTCCCACTGCAAACCCTATAATAAAGAAATTATACAGATGTGTTTGAGCTTATTAGAATTGACTTCATTATAATATAGAATTTTTATCATAATTTACGCAAATTTTAATCATAATTTATGGTAATTATTAATACAATTGTTAATTACCTGGATAAAATCAATATTGAAAATCTGTATCTGCAATTTTAATTTTTATATGTAGAGTTTCGATTTCCACAGCAGCTGATAGCTAGGCTTGACGTCAACATATACGGTATTTTCTTTTTTTTTTTTTTTATTCGTTCAAATGCGAATTTCCTCATTAACTCGTTCGTTGTTTCTTCGTTTTTGCCTTCTGATTTCGCTATAGCGACTGGGTTTTCGTTACTTCTGGCAAAAATGGATTCATTTTATTAGTTTTAAATCATTTAGTTTACAACGATGATGTACCTCGTTATAAAGTAGGTTTAAATGAGGTCTGAAATTAATTATGGGGTAGTTTGACAACACCAGCACCACAAACGACAATTTCACCATAGAGCAATCACCTCTACCAAACCAAACTCTCTCTCTCTCTCTCTCTCTCTCTCTCTCTCTCCTTAGGCATCACTCAAATAATTTGGAGCAGAATCTATCTATGAGGTTTTTAACTGTTGGAAGTAAATTCATAATTGCAATTTTCTCTCCCTTTCTCTCTTTATTTCTTTTTCTTTCTCATTACAAATTTCCTTTATGAATGGAGTTAAACATCAAGACACACTAGAAAAAAACCGAGAATGTTTGGCACTGAAAGTCAAATCTCTCTCTCTCTCTCTCTCTCTCTCTCTCTCTCTCTCTCTCTCTCTCTCTCTCTCACACCATTTTAATCAGATAAGTACCAAGATATTTGTATATATGTACAGTATATATCATGTTTATTTAAAGCAATGAATTAAAAATAGAGTTATTATTCACAGGAAAGAAAAGTATTTTTAATGATATTACACATATTTTACATGACAAAAAAATTAAAAGTGGACAGAACATTTCTCTGGGTTCCTCAAAGTTTTCCTGGGCAATACCAGGTTGATCAGCTAGCATATATATAAAAATCATTTAGGATGAATATATATATATATATATATATATATATATATATTTATATATATATATATATATATATATATATATATATATATATATATATATATATATATATATATATATATATATATATATATATATATATATATATATTTTATATATATATATATATATATATATATATATAATATATATATATAGCTAAGCATTTTTCTTGGAGATATTCTAGGCAAAGGTAAATGGAAACAGTGCCACATATTCAGTGAGTCACACACACACACACACATATATATATATATATATATATATATATATATATATATATATATATATATATATATATATATATATATATATATATATATATATATATATATATATATATATTCCTTTGAAATGTGTTATTCATTTCCACGGTAAATTGTATTTGATATTAAGGATTCTTTGTGGCTCAATATTTGAGAATTGAAAAAGCCCCATCAAGGTATATATATAAATATATATATATATATATACTAAATATATATATATATATATATATATATATATATATATATATATATATATATATATATATATATATATATATATATATATATATATATATATATATATATATATAAAAGAGAGAGAGAGAAACGATCAGTGTTTTCACCACAATCCGGTAAGACCTCTCAGGGTTAACAAGTTCAGTGATGAAATTATTACTTTAGAGAGAATGATATATTAAAGTGAATCTCATCTGAAACCTTAATCAAGCAACAGTGGTAAGATGCTTGTATTCGCTGGATATACAGACATTTACTGTAGGACACAATGTACCTCTCTGTAGATTTTTCTAGGTTCCATAAAGATCCTTGAGATATTTGAATGAATTTATAACCGACTGACTTACACAATTACAAGCGCATAACACCAGAAGGAAAATGGACTATTTAATTACTAGTTCCTCTTGTGATATTAATCTATGAAAGAAATATTCAAATGTTCATTTCTTCTTGTTTTGTGGAATTATTTCTTTCCGTAGGTTATATTAGACACAAAGTTTCATTAATTTTAGGTATAAGGTATACATTCAATTAAACTATTCATGATATGCAATTTTGGTAAATATGAAATAAGGCTCAAATTCTTTCCCAAACATGGATTAGATTTTGTAACGCAGACAGCGATATTTATACTATGAAATAAATTCTATCAATAAAATTAAAAGTCATGAGTTCTGTCAATACAAAAAAAAAAAAAAAAAAATGGTGATCAACATTTTGTAGAAACTGGGCAAAGATAATAGGTCAAACTTTGATCTTTAAAAATCGAATGTCATTTTCACAAATTTTATAAAATTTAAATGGTTCTTCCCACTGCATACTATGATGTCCTTTCAAGGTAATATATTAGAATTGCAAATACCTAGTATTTATGGTTATCTTGAGATAACCTTTTAGATAAATTGGTCTCTCATTGCAGTTTGCAACCCTATAGATTTTCACTGCCAATCTGTCTCTTCTGGCATGAAGTAGTACCTAAGAAAAGCAAGAGCCAGTTTTAAAATGACTGACTCCACTCACCTACAGGAAAAACTATATTATCAGCGAGTGTCTGCTATTAAAAGAAAAAAAAATACTGTTTATATGTACATTAATGAACCTTTGCATCTCAGGGACAATAAGGATTTCATTAATGCCACATTTTCTGGGTCTCCATATTTCTACTCTTTATGAATAATGTAATAAAACACTTTTATGTAAGCTTTTACTTTTTTAACGTTGTTATTAACTTATTAATGAAAAATAGGCAAAACAAACACTAAGCAGACAAAGAGCTGTTTGAGTTTCATAAAAGACCATTAATTGAAGCAACTATGAAAAGGGACAACATCCGACAGTAAAAGTTACAACTCAGGAGACAATAATCAAATTACAAAAACAAGTCGTACATTATTTCGGTGCTAGTAAATAAATATCCATTTTGAATGAGAAAATATTGACATCGGACAAAAATGACTTGGTATCTAGTGTTAACCTGTGAATGACTGTGTCACTTTAAATGTCAGGTAAATTTCTGAGAGGGAAATATGAAAATTGGAAAAAAGTTAAGTAAAAGAGGGGAGGCGTCTAAATGGCAAAAATCAATTAGTGAACATTGACAAAGACTACATAATAAAAGTCTCTTAAGATCCCTAGTGCACCTAAAAATATGCCTTTTCTAACGTGGACCATATAGATATTAGATTAATTTTTCTTCCTCATATTTTATTGATACTTGAAAAAGAAAATTTCAACACCGCTACCAATATCGGGGTTTATCATATGAATAGTTATGAGCAAACTTTGATGAAAAAAATTTTCCAACAGTCTAGATGTTTCATAGAAGCATCCAAGAAATTATGATATGGAATAAGTGAGCTATTCTAAAACGAAATGTATTGAATTCATAAATGTAAACACCCAGCTATTGTTAAATAGGCAAACGTTGGTACTAGAAGTGAATGACAAAGAATGAATTAATAAGCAATGAAATGGTCACGAAGTACACCAGAGTCTCCAGTATATTTAGCACTTATATTTGCACCCTGCAAGGAACAGCAATTAATTCTACCTCGTGTGTAATGCAGTAATTGTATTGGAAGCGACTCACAATGGATTTATGAACATCAAGCTGTCAGATGGAAGGGCTCATTTTGCGAAGCAGTCTTCCTATACTTTTACCATTCAAGCTGTGTATCGGATGTATACGATGAAGCCGGAGAGCGAATGCTTCCTTATCAATTTCGTTCAGTTACTGGAAGGTTTTAGTAAAACAGTAGACGTTGCTAATCGTTGAAATAAGTAAGTACTTCGACGAATATATATATATATATATATATATATATATATATATATATATATATATATATATATATATATATATATATATATATATATATATATATGTATATATATATATATATATATGTGTGTGTGTGTGTGTGTATGTATGTATGTATATATATGTATATGTGTGTGTGTATATGTATATATATATATATATATATATATATATATATATATATATATATATATATATATATATATATATATATATATATAATATATATATATATATATATATATATATATATATATATATATATATATATGCATCAGGGTTCAGGTACAAGTGCCAAGGAAAAAATTCAGTCACAAGAAGACTTCATGGCAAGACAAACAATGCTAAAAAGATTTTTAAAAAACCGTACAACTGTTGAACAGTTGCAATGCTTAATAGCCTACTTGTTTTAAAATACCATTCATTAAAATTTCATCAACTTTATACAAACCTAGGCTGATATTTAATAAATTGTCAGTCTTTTTTAATTATTCAGGATTCTATTAAATTTCTTTTCACGAGATCTTTGCAAAACAGAATTTCCTTTGATTCCGTCCAATTCAATCCATGATTACTATATTCATGTGTACAAATAATGCCATATTGCCAGTTCTTACACTATGTTCCTTTTGTTTTAATCGAACAGCCGGCGTCTTTCCACTTTGTCCTACATAAGTTTTATTGCAATGTTTACACGGAATCTTATAAATACATCCCGTTCCATTTCCCGGTGAATTTCTAATTAGCAAGTTTCTAATAGTTCCTAGCGTTTTAAACACAACATTGATGCCCAGTGGCTTGGCTTGTCTCGGAATGTTATTAAAACAAGTATAAAAAGGAAACACTAAAAGATTTTTGTTTTCGAACTTTTCAGTTTTCGCCAATCCGTAAAACGATTTTTCTGGCTTTACAAAAGGTGTTTTCAAAACTGTCTGGATACCTCAAATTGCCAGCAATTTCACGTATCTTGTCAGGTTCTTGATCTAAAAATTCCGGGCTACTGACCCGCAGTGCCCTTAAGAACATAGCATAAAAAACAGCAGTCTTAGTTTTAAATGGATGGTTAGAGTAAAAGTGAACGTAAGAACAGATATTTGTGGGCTTCCTATAGACGGAAAATTTGAACTTTCTGTCAGATCTATGTACTAACACGTCTAAAAATGGCCATTTTCCGTCTTCTTCAATCTCAAGGGTGAACTTTATGGAGGGTACTAGTGCATTTAATCTATTGAGAAAGTTGTTTACGTTCCTTTTTACTGGCCATGAACAAAAGATGTCATCCACATATCGTACCCATATCACACCTTAAATACACCAGTTCCACGAAATACGCGCACGGTCAGCTTCCATGAACTTGTAAGGTATTCATTCAATCTTGGGTCAGCATGATTAGAAATGTGAAGTTAACATTGAACAAAAGAAATGAAAGTGCCATATCAAGTTAGTGAGCAAAATGTTGAAATTTTTATTGGATGAATTATTCAGAAGAGGAAAAATATTAGAATCATGACTTTACGTCATAATGGATTACTGGAAACTCTCCAATCTTTGAATTTGATAGCTGGCTTTTTGCTTTCATCATAAATGTTGGATTGGAGGCATCACATCTTTCAGTTTAATATCATTTGGGGTCATTTGTGCATGGAATCTTAATGAAGGACCCTTATGTTCTACGCTCCCATGGTTATGAAATATTTCTTATGTATCCGAGTAAGAGAATCAATTTTTGGTGGAGGTTTTAGGGGTTAGTACTGAAAAAAATGAAGTAAATAGCCTTCATACTGACAACATTATGAAATATGTAAATTATACCAGTGCCTTCTTTACCGAAAATTTGTCTCGTAGGTTTATATTTCGTTATTTATTAATCTGTTTCTTTGTAAAACCAAAATAAATGTTCGACATTACATAATTACTTTTGGCATGAAAGGACTGATAACATAAAAGTGCTTATGGAGAATTAAATCATATTTTTTTTTACACATTCGCCCTAAAAAAGGGAAAAAATTAACAGAAGTGGAAACTGAAGTAACTAAACATGTAATGCAAGATGTTTCTATAAAATATCGAAACATCTTACATAACATAACCAGCTAATTCTGATTACACATTGCTTGTTTTCTTTCTTTTCTGTACTTTTTTCTGAAAAACGAATAAGTACAAAACGTCCTCGAATCCTCCAAACGCACTTTGACACCGGTGGATCAACAGGCACCTCCTGCATGCAGTAGAGCAGCATCTCTGAGGCAGGTGGATAGACCCACCAATTTTTCTAGACGTAAAAGAGGAAAAAAAGAAATAACGAAAAGGCTTAGTGCTTCCGCGAACTGCACATATCTGCAGGGCACAGAGCAGTTAGCGTAGGAAGGACTTGGTAATGTCCTCTTATGTTCTTGTTCTGGTGGCATTCTGCAGAATATACCTCTAATGTTTTTGAGGACATTTTAATGCAATGTATGCGCTCCCATATTTGCATACATATGCTTAATGCTGCCGTTAAACCTTCCCTGCTAATTATTAATATGTCTGATGTTGCTGAAGTCATTTGCATAGGGACCAAAATTGAATTAATATTTATAGCAATAATAGGGTATACACTGTTTTCAACATTTCTCTAAAAAAAAAAAAAGGATTAAGAGGATTCATAATACAGAGCAATGTGTTTAAAAGAACTATTCATAGGTCGGTGCAAATAAAAGCAAACTTATTTTGAAAGTTTATACGAGCTCTAGAAGGATTACATATAGCATAATCTGTTATTCATAGGATGCATGTTAGCTAAAGGTCTAATGAAACACTATCATGTTTTTATTATGGTGAACGATTCCCTAAGCTCATATGCATCTCTCTCTCTCTCTCTCTCTCTCTCTCTCTCTTCTATATATATTATATATATATATATATATATATATATATATATATATATATATATATATATATATATATATATATATATATATACAAATATATATATATATATATATATATATATATATATATATATATATATATATATATATATATATATATAGATATATAATATATATATATATATATATGTTTGTCCAAAAGAGAAATCTGAACCACTGAGAAAGACCTGACAGACAAAGTTTGGCACGCTGCCCTATGTGACCCCAGGAAGGTTATAACTCAGAATCAAACCCCTACCCCCGTGAAAGACATCAAACACAGACAAGCTTAATTAAATTTTCGTTTTTACCATTTCCGTCAGGTTTTCCATGGAATTGCTTTATGGGTTAATGGTAATTTTTTGCCTGAGCATTCCAGGTTTACTTCCAGGCGTTGATTAACCTTTAATAATAAATCCCTTTATATTATATAAATTTATTATCAGAATTTATGTGAATTTCAATCCTAATTTTTGATAATTGCTAATATAGCTGTTAATTATCTTGATAAAATCAACATTGGAAACCTATATATCGGTAATTTCTTTAAGTAGAGATCCACTCTCCACACCCGAGAACAACTTCGCCATCCGCTCATGTGTAGTGGCTGCTGGCTAAGACCAACATGCACGATATACTGCGTGGTGTTTCATTTTTTTATCTGTTCAAATGCAAATTTCCTCATTAATTCATTCGTTTCTTCTTCGTTTCTACCTTCGGAATTCGCCTTAGCAACTGCTTCGTAACATTACAATGACGTACTTCGTATAAAAGTCGGTTTAAATGAGGTCGGAAATTACTTATCGCGTAGTTTGGCAACACCACTACCCCGCACACCAACACTTTCAACATCATGCAGCCACCTTCACCAAACTTTCTCTCTCTCTCTCTCTCTCTCTCTCTCTCTCAAACAATTTGGAGCAAAATATATCTATGAAGTTTTTAACTATTGCAAGCTAATTCAAAAGTCTGAGACTATTTGCTACTGCAAGTCAATAATTCTCTCTCTCTCTCTCACGATTTTAATTAGGTAAGTGCCCGGATATATGCATATATGTAAATATCATGTTTATTTAAAGTAATGAAATCAAGACTGAATTATTGATCACAGGAAAGGAAAGTATTTTTAATGATAGTACACATACTTTGCACGGCAAAACAATTCAAAGGGGATGCAGGAAAATTTTTCTGAGTCCGTCAAAGTTCTCCTGGGCCAAATTCCTGAGAGTTATGCTAGTATTGCACCAGCCCCGGTTTTTTTGCCATGCCCCTAGGTTAAGTTAGGTTGGGTTGGGTTGGGTTAGGTCAGAGTAACCTAACAGAAATTTGGGCGTGGGAAACAATGAGATTATCTTCAACAAAATTCTATGGTTAATTTTTTAAGATATGGCGGCCAGCTTTTTCAGAGAAAGGTTCCGGTACTCGGTTACATCTCGAAAAAGCCTCCTGGCAGCACTGTGTTGGTCAGCTATTAGTATATATATATATATATATATATATATATATATATATATATATATATATATATATATATATATATATATAGATAGATATATATATATATATATATATATATATATATATATATATATATATATATATATATATATATATATATATATATATATATATATATATATATATATATATATATATATATATATATATATATAGAGAGAGAGAGAGAGAGAGAGAGAGAGAGAGAGAGAGAGAGAGAGAGAGAGAGAGAGAGAGAGATAACTTAACTTGATTACGTTTCAATTTTCATGTATAGCCTACCTAATAGCGCAGAAACATCATAGGAAATACCTGAATACTGTGGCTGTGAATACCAAAAGAATCATTTAAATGTCTTGATACACTTTACCCTTGTCCTCTCTTCCATTCAAACATTTAACTACGCGTCAATATCCAAGAAAGCGAAAATAATAGTAGTGCTGGAATAAATGCAGTCCTCTTTTATTAAGTGTTTCGAACCTTGTTCGATTTTATTGGGACGCAGTGAACAAATTGAAAAGGCCTTCTGTATTTTCATAGTTCGGTCCATGTGTGGCTCTCTCTCTCTCTCTCTCTCTCTCTCTCTCTCTCTATTTATATATATATATATATATATATATATATATATATATATATATATATATATATATATATATATATATATATATATATATATATATATATATATATATATATATATATATATATATATATATATATATATATATATATATATATATATATATATATATATATATATATATATATATATATATATATATATATATATATATATATATATATATATATATATATATATATATATATATATATATATATATATATATATATATATATATATATATATATATATATATATATATATATATATATATATATATATATATATATATATATATATATATATATATATATATATATATATATATATATATATATATATATATATATATATATGTATATATATATATATATATATATATATATATATATATATATATATATATATATATATATATATATATATATATATATATATATATATATATATATATATATATATATATATATATATATATATATATATATATATATATATATATATATATATATATATATATATATATATATATATCATTCTCTCGCCTCTCTCCTCCCAATAGTTGCAGACACCCATTCCGGCCTAATTCTTTTCCAGTCACCGCCTTATGTTTTCGCTTCCGTTCCCCCTTTTCTCCTGTCTTTTGTTAAAAAAATGTTGCGTTCTTTGTACAAGTTTCCTTGTCCTGCCATTTTTCTGTCATATGTACGCCATCTTTCAGCGTTCAGCCTTTTTTTTTCTTCTCTCAAAATTATCCTGCAGCAACGGAATGCAAATATCAAGACAGTAATATTCGTTGCCGAATTGACTGATGCTTGAAGGTTATTAAGAGACGACATTAATCAAATGCATAATAGTTTTAGATGTTTTCCAAATAAAGAACAAATTTTGTCTCCTCTTTGCACAATGAATTGTTGATAAGTTAACAAAGGTTGAAAAACGCCCTCTGTGGGTTCATCCATTGCTTTGCAGATAAGAAGGAACCTAAAAGGTAAACAAGAATGATTTGGGTCTCTCCTTTCATTCATTCTCCTTGAATATTCTTTCTTACTTCTTGAGAAAATTTGCCTCGTTTTGTTTGTGGTTTACCGATCTCGCCAAACGGTAGAAAGTTTGCTGAGGCAGTTGTGCCCGTGAAACAGAAAGATAGTTTATCTGTAAGTGTAGATTTTACTTTGTGGAGGCAGCCCACAATTATTACATTTCCTTACGAAAGGAAATATAATAATTGAGAAATGATTCTGAAAGTATGTGTACTTATATAAAGCCTGTGTAGTAGTTCGATTGAATTACGGCTATGCTCATCTATGGACTAATGTCAATAACTTATGAAATGGCAGACAGTTATATAATTTGTGTCTCGGTTAAATCCATTATAAGGACAGACAGAAAGACAGACTCATTCGATATGAACATAACTAAGGATTGAGGTGAAAAGTGCAGCCATTTATTAATGAGTGAAACAGAAACTGTATGGATAAAGTGGAAGTGTACCCAAGTGATATTAAAAAGGCTAAACATTTTCATTTTCAGTCAGAAAATACTCAACAATGGAGGGGGGGAGGGTGTGCGTGGATTAAGTGCAGCAGACGGTATTGTTTAGAGCTGTAGTTTATCATACACGATCGTTAAACTATTTCTTAACATATCTGATATTTGTTGAAATAAAATAAGAAAAAAACTGTTATCTTCTTTTATTAAATAATCTCATATAATAATTAACAATCCTAATTGTTAACTATGGAGGTTAAAGGATATGTATCGTACAGAAGGCTCTCTTCCAACAGGTATTGTAATATTTAAGTAGATGTGCGTTTACGTAAGCAGTTGGCGTTTCATGCCGAAGGTGATATTTCAAAATTTTTGTGTGATTATACACACACACACACACACACACACACACACACACATATATATATATATATATATATATATATATATATACAGTATATATGTGTGTGTGTCTGTATACAGTATATGTATGTATGTATTTATTGTCAGATATTCAAGCAAAGTATTATATTCTTTTGACCATATAAATAACTTACAACTAAAGGAAATAATGTATGACAAGTAAATCTGCCCCTTCCAGGATGCAAACCATTTTGGCTAGACACAGAAGTGACGGTGGAGTTAACCACTAGGCTATCAAGCGTATCATAATGTGTTTATTAGCTAAATTTTCGAATTATTATGTTTCATCCTTAGGCTTACAAAATCTGTTTGCTTTGCAGGATATGGAAACAAAAATCTTTACTACCTAAATGATTCTAACCCTATCCCATCCCGGTATAGAACAATAAATGTCTCACGCGATGTATAAGTTTCCATCCTGGCTTTTCAGCCCAAGTTCTCCGAATACTCTGTCTCGCACACCACTCTGATATGTTAATCACCTAAACCATAATATCTGCTCATTTTCTTCCTTTTGACAGTAATGAAAATTTCTTATAGTTCTAACTCCATCCTCTTTACTCGTGAAAGCCCATCATTCAAGAGGACTAAATCCCCTTTGAGTTGAGAAGCAAATTATCTCGATTCACTCAAACGTCGCTTCTCGCCCTCCGCTTTATTATCTTCCTAAATATCACCTCATTCGTGTAACAACCTTTGATCTTTGTGTGCTTCCCCTCTATGGCCACCTCTCTGTTATTTTTCCTCGTTGTCTATTCAACATTTGGCTGCTTCCCTTAATAAGAGGTGGCTCAAGAAAGGAATTAAAATAATGGCTGATTATCACATTCGAGATTTCGCTCCTGAGCCGTCGAACTTTACTCAATATCAAGGTATTTAGAAATTACATCTTCTCATCAATTTAGCAACCTCCATTCATTTTATATAACCAAACAGTTTCCTTTACACGCACACATACACTCACACACAAACACACACACACACACACACACACACACACACACACATATATATATATATATATATATATATATATATATATATATATATATATATATATATATATATATATATATATATATATATATATATATATATAAATTTCTGACTCACGTCGGGATCGAACCCAGGTCTCAGGTGGAAAGCAGGGGCGCTATCCACTAGGCCATACAAGTCTAAAAGAAGTTGGAACCTGAGAGCAACTGCACCCGGAATTACCTGGGCAAGCTAACTGCTTGCATACCAGCGAAGTTTCCCCAACTTCCCGACTCAGCAATGACCAATAGACAGCATTTAATTCGAATTATCCCTTCTGAGTGAATAAGATGAAATCATCAACACAATCACGTGTGGAACAGAAATAAATTTCTGACTCACGTCGGGATCGAACCCAGGTCTCTCAGGTGGAAAGCAAGGGCGCTATCCACTAGGCGTGAGTCAGAAATTTATTTCTGTTCCACACGTGATTGTGTGTTGATGATTTCTATCTTATTCACTCAGAAGGGATAATTCGAATTAAATGCTGTCTATTGGGTCATTGCTGAGTCGGGAAGTTGGGGAAAACTCGCTGGTATGCAAGCAGTTAGCTTGCCCAGGTAATTCCTTGGGTGCAGTTGCTCTCAGGTTCCAACTTCTTTTAGACTTGTATGGCCTAGTGGATAGCGCCCTTGCTTTCCACCTGAGAGACCTGGGTTCGATCCCGACGTGAGTCAGAAATTTATATATATATATATATATATATATATATATATATATATATATATATATATATATATATATATATATATATATATATATATATATATATATATATATATATATGTGTGTGTGTGTGTGTGTGTGTGTGTGTGTGTGTTTGTGTGTGCGTGTATGTGTGTGTGCGTAAAGGAAACTGTTTGGTTATATAAAATGAATGGAGGTTGCTAAATTGATGAGAAGATGTAATTTCTAAATACCTTGATATTGAGTAAAGTTCAACGGCTCAGGAGCGAAATCTCGAATGTGATAATCAGCCATTATTTTAATATAACCGTATAAAGTTAGACGTTTTAGACTAATTAATCAAGGAGCTGCCATTCTGTTTCCTAACTCTTACCTTTGACTTTTAACCGATATCTCCAGTGTTAATTATCTCGCAAAGTTTACTTGTTAAACATCCACACGAGCAGCAGAAAATCCTACTGACTGGTTTTGAAATGAGTTGGTAACTTCCACAGACACATACACACGCGCACACACGCACACATGCAGGGGAAAATAGCCTATTCCAACTTCAATGGCAGTCGTTCAGAACATCGCCGAGAGCTCATTCCACTTTTCCGATATAAATATTAAGAGTCTTTTGCCAAAGATGAAGACAGATTTTTTACTTTTACATACATTGAGCTATTGGGGAAGAGAAGGTTTGGGGTGGCGGAGGAGTGGTGGGGGAAGAGAAGGAAGTTTAAAATTTCAGTAACTAGAAACGAAGGGTTCTGAAATCCCGTGATGGATTTACCAACGTTGAAAAGGAGAGGATGGGATGTATGTCTTGAAGACTTGCTCTTAGAGGAAAACCAAAGAAAAATAATGGAGCTTGTTTATCTCTTAACTGAAGTTTACTTAAAGATTCATAAAGTGATCAAACCACGCAAATTCAAGATATGCCAGGAAATAAGATATATAGGAAAGGTTGCCTCTCCTTATCCCACCGTAAACAAGTGGATACTTAAAGGAAACTATTAGTTTCGCTTTATTAATGAAAGAAATGCACTATACCTCAACTCAGAAATGCTTAATTTCGAGATGTTTTGTAGGTGGATGGTAATCAAATCAGAGCCATGATTAGGACATTACAACGGCTTTAGAAACAATAGTCTCTTCCACTTAGTAGAGTATGAAGATGGGAAAAGAAGAATAAGAAAACGTTTTAAAAATATTTCTAATGGAAACATTTGTATTATGGGGCCTCTTTATTAAAATATTTATTTTTACTTTTACCAAAGGGATTTTTGCCTATGAGCAACGCAGACGGGATTTGTAGTACTGGCAGCTTAAGGGCAATGAACTCCATGTATAATCTAGTATCCCATTCATGGGCAATCTGTCTTTTTAACTGACGACGATATCAGTAGGATGAATGAAGGTACCGAGATCGGAGCTTCGGAATGAACTCAACCATCTTTTATACAGCCTTTATTAAGTTTTATGAAATGATAATGGTCAATGCATCATCCATTAAAATATATATATTTCCCTTTCGTATTCTTTATAGTTAATATTTTCACCTAATTAAGAAAGACAAAAGCTATGCTATCGTACAAAGTGAAACTCTCCCTAAAAGCCTTTTAACAATGAGAGGACGTCAACACTTCTTGACGCGATTGCATTATGCACGTGGCAGATGAATTACTTAACATATTGCATAACTAACACAGAGGTAACTGCACTCAAGGATATCAGCCAGTGACGAGTTGATTAACACCCAACTTCCGTAAGCGGGGTCGTACCAGAATTTTCCGGTGATTCGGAAGGATGCGACTGTATTTCAGAAGCTTATATATGAGCGAACTATACTTATTAATATTCTTATAAGAATATATTTTAATATTAACACAAACAGCAAATATTAACCCAATTCAAATGAACTAGAGGATGTAACAATAACGCCCCACAGGATAACCGCAAAGTTATGATCTTTGATATATGTGACACTTTTATTGTTATAATAATCGCTATCCGTTCCATATCGTATCTTTCAGTAGATTTATGCAATAACAATTAGGCCTGGCAAATTCATTATCATTTAAAGCATAGATATTAAGAGCTGTAAAATCAATCAGCTGTTGAATGTACCTTTGATTAACAGGGGATTTCTTTGATATGGTTAGAATTATAATGCAGAATAAACAAAATTTCTGCCAAGTACTGATTCCAATTTTTACCGGTTGTCACGTGTCTTCAGTAATACTATACCATTATGCCTTGAATGTCAGAATTTTGACATCAGTAGATATTTGAATGAAGACTATGAAAATTTTTCTTAAAATTCTTGAAGAACCCCAAATATATCATAAGAGTTGTCAGATAATTAGGAAAATAAGAGAGAAAATAAGAATGATTTAAACGGGTGCAATATTTTAATAGGAATTATAATTATGCGACAAATTGTTGAGTAGTTTTATACTTGCAGAATGATGAATTATTAAACGGGCTGTAAATGGAGCGAACGAATAGTGTTGTCATCTGGATGACAAGGGAAGGAGTCTGGTGTAATCAACTTTACCCTCAAAGATTTGGTGGTAATCTTCAAGTTTGTACCCTTCTGGCAGCCCATACATCAATATTGAAAGATATATGTATGTATGTATGTATGTATGTATGTATGTATACACACAAACACACACACACACACACACACACACACACACACACACACACATATATATATATATATATATATATATATATATATATATATATATATATATATATATATATATATATATATATATATATATATATATATATATATATATATATATATATTATTATTATAATTTACAAGAAGTCACTGCACAGCGCTCCTCCCCCACCACCTAATTTACCCTTTGTTTATTGAGAACCTCATGGCCAGCCATATTTGACCTAGAAATCAGAGCAAGGTTATCAACATTTCGATCTGTCCTTCTTTTTACCTGGAACAGATATTAAGATGACACGGATAAAAAAGGGCAACGAGAGGAGACTTAATGCCACTCCCCTGAGCAGCTTAGCCCAACTAAGCTGCTTAAAGCAACCTTTCTAAAGGCAGATTAAGCTGCTAAATTGTCTTACTTTTGCAGGACAGGGGAAGAGGCAACCGAATCGCTGACCACCTGGCGAATGACACATCACGGGCACGATGCGGCCGGAGCCCTTAAAAGGAAGAGACAGCAGTAGCAGAAGGCAGTTAGCAGTGTGGGCAGGAGCCATGCAGTAACAGAGGAGGGGACAGCCATACACACGGGCGAGCGATACATTTGCTGAGACCTTCATTCTCCCCCTGCCCGACTCCAGTCATCCTTGAGGGACAGTGTGCATTGCCAGAGTGATCATCCCTTGTCATCCTTCGCCAGAGACCCGCTTCCCCTGAGGTAAAATGCGAGTTAAGACTTTTCAGTCATGACCGATTGCCCTTTAGAAAGTTTGGAGTACCAGTATTTCACTTCTGTCCTTGTGCCAGTTTATCCAGTGCCATTTCCAATGTCCTGTGTTCAAGTGTAAAGTGGTCATTCATTCCTCGAGTCTTTGGCACCCTTAGTACACACTCGAGTCATATTCGGTGTTATATCGTTCCTTTACTGGCGTGTAACGTGTAAATCTCTCTTGCAGAGGGACCTATTCGCAGTGGACTCATCTTGGACTGTGCCTTGCCTTTAGTCAAGACTCCAATAGAAGGATCTTCAGGCATTGCAAGCCCTTTATCAATTTACTTATCCATTTTCCCTTGAAATTCTTTCTTTTGTATATATAATTCTTTAATTTATCCCAAGTGTTTACGTAACATTTCCTTATGAAGTAGAGCCTTCAGTTCCTAAATTTTCCCTTTTTCTTATTTTTTTTACGATTTCCCTTTACGCAAGTCAGAACTCCAAGGCCAATTAAATAAAGTTCCGTTGCCGGTCTGTAAAAATACCAATAACCCCTGAAAATACGTAAAATATATGCATATATATTTATATATTTATATATATATATATATATATATATATATATATATATATATATATATATATATATATATATATATATATATATATATATATATATATATATATATATATATATATATATATGCACTGCATGTGAGAATTCCTAATAATGAGAAAAGAACTTATTTAAATGCATATTGCTTTTACATATATTAGTAAATTCCTTGTGATAAATGTATGCAAAAGAATAAAAATAAAAAGGTCTCCATAGTCATTGATTCAGTTCTTTCATATTACTTCATTGTTTCAGCAACAAAATACTGGCACCTTTAAGAGTGAAGAAGACTGCCCTGTTAAAGTGAATGCAGTTTCTCACCAATTAAGTGCTGCAAAGGTTCTTCGATTTGACCGTGACTCGGAATCAAATTCTAAGCTTCCCCTCTCTTGGATCGTATTGTTGTGAATCCATCTCCTCTCTCTCCCAACTTTCCCATGAATACCTTTTCTGGACTCATTCTTTTCCAGTCGCCACCTTTTGTTTCGCTACAAATTTGTCTGACTTTTAGAAAATTGTATGTTCCTTGTTTTTTTTTTTTTTTTTTTTTTTTTTTTACCGTCTTTCCATCTCTTGATTTTATCTATTTTTTCGTCTTTATTTATTTCATGGGGCAGCTGTGTCATAAAATTATCATTGGATATTACACAGATGTCTCCTTTTCAAAATTATATATGAAGATTAGGAAAAAATTTCTTTTCCACTTTCCAAATCTAAATTGGTAATCTAAACGAATATGTTCTACATTAGTTAGAAAGCTTGGAATTAGGTAAGTGATAATTGTTTACAGGAAAGTGTTTTTTTTTTAATAAGATGAATGGAAGGGTTTACTCAGTAAGTGCAAATAAGTCTTCTAAAATAGGATGAGGGCAGAAGATTCTGCGAGTAAGATATCTTTGTGAAATAGCAGCAATAATCCTATAAATGAAGAAGTACCTTCCTTTTTCTTTTAGTCTTCTTTTTTTATACGAAATAATTGCAATATTGCAAAACTGCTTTCAGGGTATAATGGGAGTAGAACCTTTTATTAGCGTTTAGATCACATATTTCCACCTTAGACTGTTCACCTTCCTAAATGGACTCAAAGATATTAAAGGTAAAATTTTTAAACATTGAAAGCGTTTTGTCATGAGATTCTTATATTAATGTTTCTACAGAGATATCTGATGTTTGAAAAAGGATGTACTTTTTCTTTATAAGGGGAATGTACTAAGTCATCACCGACCTTTCGCATTTCATTCTTGTAACTCTTAGATAAGACAGAATAAATAACAAGAAACTCAAAAAAACAACAACAACAAAGCAATTATATTAATGCTTAGTTTACCTAATTATCTAATAACATTTTAATTTAATGAAATCTTATCCCAATCTTAATACTGAAAGTTTCCTAGAAAGGCAAGCATGTATATTTTCTGGATCAGGTATGGAAATACTTTCCTCTCGACATATTTAATCTGAACCGTTTCCATGTACTTCAAACGACACGATCAGAAAAAAGGTTTTATAATGGAATATTCGTCACTCAGTTCTCCCTATTATCTTTTTTTTTACTGAATTATAGTTAATATTCTCCTAGCAACGCTAGATGCCTTTCAAGTTGTTAATCAAAGCAAGAACGATATTTATACCATTTTCCACAAGTGTGTGTGTCTTAAGGAGAGAGAGAGAGAGAGAGAGAGAGAGAGAGAGAGAGAGAGAGAGAGAGAGAGAGAGAGAGATTTAACGAAACCGTATCTTGAGTTGCAGGTAAAAACTGAACTGCTGCAGGCAGGTGAACCCTGTTGCTAATGGATGAAAAAGAAACCGCTTGGACACTGAGAGAGAGAGAGAGAGAGAGAGAGAGAGAGAGAGAGAGAGAGAGAGAGAGAGAGAGAGAGAGAGAGCGCAAATTGTAAATAAAGCCAGGAATTAAGCACTTTCAACCAGCAAATTACAGAGGATACTCGACACGGGTTTGTAAATGATTTCTGCAGCACTCCTCATTTAGCCTATCTGCATCCTATGTAGTCCACCTTACTCATTCCTGCATCTTTACATCCTAGACTACTGTAGTACTATGTACATGTGTCATTTACAAAACATATTTCTGTTCAAGCTTTGAAACTCTAATCTCTGAACAATACCATCTGATACCAAACAGATACGTTTGTCGGCCCAAAATAATTTGATCTCTCAGTCATCCTTTTCCTATGTTACTATCACAAAATTCCCAGACCGCAGTTTTTCACATTCTACGAATAAAGAAACCTTAAGAACAATCCTAGTTTCTCCGCCTTCCTTTTGCAAAGTTCCAACAATCTCCTGAGGCATCTAACAACCTTGGTTCTTTGTTGTTTTCCCCTACCACTTCAGTAACCTTTTCCAGTACTGTATATACTACAATCCAACAACCCTATTTATCTCTCCGTGTGGAAGGTTCCAATTTGCTGTTTCTATCCTCTGCTAATTAGTCTTCTCTAGTGCTTTTGATAAACTTTCTCTTGAGATTCTTTTTATAAAGTTATCCCATCCCTCTCTCCCTTTCTTTATATAAACAACAACAACCTGAACACATGACCTTGTGGGAAACGTGCCTGAAGAACTTCTCTCCCAACGGAACCGTTCTGAGACGCTCTTGTTACTGGAGTAAGTATCATGACCATAGGACCAACCGAACCTAGCACCCCCGCCACTCACGCGGACAAGCGAGCGCTCACACAGACTAGCGTAATGACTCACTTGCCCACCAAATTTCTTTGTCTTTTTTTTAATTCTTTATTTTTTAATTGTTGGTTGTATGAATGAAAACAGTTAATCTTAAGCTCAGCTGGCTTTGTACCAGCAGGACCTTTTCTCAGATAACATTACGATGAACCAGCTCCTGGAGGAGGTTGGTGCATTTAAAAGGTATATGGCAGGATCACCATACTGGTCTAGTCTCTTTATAATATTTTCAGTGTTAGAAGTATTAATTACATTATCACTCTTAATTTCCAAACTGTTTGCAAACAGTTTGCAAACTTTGTTTCCAAACAATGTTTCCTAGTGTGGACAGGCCTTAAACCATTATTGGAACTGTTGAACTGGGTTTGGCATGTTGTAACTTTTGCTCGTTATGAACACCGTAAATGCTTGAAGCAAGAATTTTCGCAGTTATCATTCTTAATATCTTTTGAATTCTATTACAAAAATATGAGAAATATATTTGCTTCCATTCAAAACGAGATGACTTACGGGTTAGGTTAATAATCCTTAATGCATTTGATAATGAAAAGAACGTTAACTTTTTATAAATTTTTGTTTTTGTCATTGTTTTGTATCCTAGCAAAACACAAAATAGGAGGAAATATTTTCGTAAAGAATTACACCGTCACGTTCTCCTATAAAGAAAACGTTTATGTTAGTATGTGATGTAGTTCTTGGTGTCTCTAAATATATTACTCCGATTTTAGCAAAGCAACGCTTCAAGAGTCTAATTTGCTGAAAGTCTTTTTTTCCTCTTTGTCGTATATCTACTTCACTGCGCCTGTATTTTTTATCAGATATCATTGGTTCAAGAGACTTCAGAAAGTTAAACTATTCATAGTCTGTAACCCAGAAAAAAAAATTAATGGCAAGATAAAAAAAAGCAGCAACAAAGAATAAAGGAATAAAGGAAGGAGAAACTTGCACAATGAATATTAGGGTAGCAGGTTATTCCAGCATGCAATCAGTAGTTAGACGTGTCCTCATTTTGAACTAATTTCCTTTTCAGTTCCCGCGAGGATTTTGCCATGATGCTGCCTCATAGTCTTTAGCTTAAAATCGAAAATTCTTTAACTTTTAATCAGGAAAAGAAAGATTTACGCTCTGAAGTTTCTATTTCTCACAAATGGAGAATATTTGTTTTACGTTTTGGTTTGTTTTTCACATTTCTCCATTTGTATATAATGAATAATAAGTCAGCTTTTTTCGAGAGAGAGAGAGAGAGAGAGAGAGAGAGAGAGAGAGAGAGAGAGAGAGAGAGAGAGAGAGAGCGAGAGAGAAAGAGAGAGATCAAATACAGCACTGTATTCAAATATAAAACCGGAAATTAGAATTCATTGTGTAATCATCCCGTTTATAATGAATGAATTACTGTTATTGACCTAATAGGCAATATATAGTTTGTTTGCCTTACTATTCTGAAGCGTCCAAAAATGTTATATATTAGGCTTATAAAATATTTTACTGTAGCTTTGTAACCAAAAATGATATTAATACGTTCATCACTTATAAATGTTTATCCTAGTCATTCACATTTTGGACTTGCCCGTAAAATAATGCATGAACATATTTTCAAGCATAATGAGTTACTGCTACATAAGAGCCATGGAGTTGAAAATCTAGGTTTTGAGTTTCTGGTTGATCTTAGGTCTTTTGTTTGGTGGATCATCTATTGTTCAGCTGAAGAATATAACTGGTCCAATGACTATAACATACCAGGGAGCAAAACCCCCATTTTCCTTTGCAAGACTTGTGATTTTGAGAGATCTTATGGGTTTTTTTGCGCAAGAATTTTTCTCCTCACATTTTTTTGAGAGCACCCACTGACGCAGAACCTGAAGTAGTGAATTAAAAATCATTCTTGAGCACTCTGTCAAACTGCGAGGGTATTTGGGTAAAAATTAACGTCAGCACATTTAGGCACACACGCAGTATTTAAGGATAACAAAGAAGCAAATTTAAACAGAACAAAGATTGAAAATGATAGCGTAATCTTTGGCAGACGCACCGTTTCAGTCTTTAGCATGTTCTGAGATAAAAACAGAATACCATTTCCAGCAGACTGTTTCCATAACAACCAAGTAGTTCCTTTAATTCATTCCCCTCATCATCGTGTGCTTAGGAACACAAGCCTTAGTCGCTTTAAAACGAAAAAGGCACAACTTTTTCAAGTGTCAAGTTGCAGCTGTTCCTAGAGAGTCATTATAAATTGGGGTCTGAACGGAGAACATTACAAGAGCAATTTCGCTTCTGGGCCGTTGAATTAGGGTCTTTGGGAACAGTCCTTATTTCTGCTCCTCCATTCATTAAGGTTGATCAGCCAGTCTTATATTATTTGCCAGATTAGGAAGGGTCGCTCTCCTTCTCTCCCGTGTTCAACTTGAGGCACTGGGTAGCGTCTAATGGAAACTGTCAGGTCCTTCTCTATTTATAAAGGAAATGAATGGCGCTATATATTGTGCAGGTGGAGGGGTGGCTGAGGATTTCTGACCTACAGTAGACTGTGTTATAAGGGACGGTGAAGAGTACGCGAAAGCCACAACGAAAGCGTTGCATTAATCGTGGTGGCAATAATCATTTTTTGGAAGAATGAAAGAGTAGAGAATAAATCCTGGTCACCTTCCATTTGTAATTTCACCTCTTCTTTAGCATGTTCGGTTTGTTTGATATTATATACCTGTATGTATACATACATACATACATATATGTATATATTACTAAAAGGACCTCATTCAAACTGGATGGTATCTAATGGAGTTTTTATTCAAAAAGTTACAAGCTTTCTTGGACAAACAGTCCACATTATCAAGTATCCGTACAATGAGCAGACGCGTAGTCCAGCTGTATTTATATCTGTGTGCTGGGTACTTCTAATCCTATAATCGCCTAGCTCATCCTGTGTGACCCCCACCCCCTCGTGATCTTGGTCTTTCGCTGCTCCCTTCTCCTAAGTGTCCGTTTTCCGTGCGTTCTCTTGCATTTTTTCTTCGTTTCCTTGCTACTGTTGAGTATACGATTTTTCTAGATATGCTGTCTTCAAAGCCGTTTCCGGTGTTCCCTCCCATCGTGTTGTTGGCGCAAGTTATGAAGACGTTCTCTACAACCAGTCTAGATGTTTTGTTGGTGTTCCTGTACAGAAAACTCATATTTTCCCAGTCTATTCTGTGATCATTTTCCCAACAGTGTTTGGCAACTGCCGACCTCTGATTATAATGCCTTATGTTCTGCAGATGTTGTTTGCTTCGCTCTTTACATGATTTGCCAGTTTCGCCATAGTACCCTTCTTCACAGTCTAGACACGCTGCCATATATACCCCCCTCTAATCTCTTCCCCCTCTACCGACTTTTTGTTTCTATTTTATTCCTAATGGTGTTTTTGTAGCTGCCTATCAATTTGAAATTATTTAACTTTCTGTTGATGGGTGCAATAGAGTTGTTGTCCGGGACTGTAATTATTTTCTTTCCTACCAAATGAAAACATCAACGCTGAGGGCCGCTGAACTCGATAGACGAATTATCCAAAATTAACGTAAAAGACTATAAATTTGTAAGTTTGGATGTAATTTTCCGGTTTACTAACGTACCAGTAAAAACGACGATGGAAATAATAAAAAAGTATATGGAGGAGGGGGTTTATACATGCGACATAGATCATGACGTTTTGATAAAACTGCCAACAGCGGCCCTCAGCGTTGATGTTTTCAAGTGGGGCGAAAACCATTATACACAAAAAAATGGCGTGGCCATGGGTTCAAGTCTTTCACCAATTCTAGCTAATATCTTTATGGAATGGTCTGAAAAGGAAGAGGTGGGCAAAGTAAATAAAGGGAACTTAAATATCGTAAAATGGGTAAGATATGTGGATGACATCTTGATTATTCACAAGGGAGAAAGGGAAGATCTACACAAGTTTTTAGAAAACATAAATAAACTAAATAAACACATCAAGTTCACAACAGAAGAAGAGAAGGAGGGAGAAATTCCTTTCTTGGATTTCCTGGTCAAGAGGGAAGGGGAAAATTTTAAATCCAAGGTATATAGGAAGAAGAAACACACCAATTCATACATATATAGGTTCTCCAGTCATAGGAAAGAAATAAAAATAGGATTAATGACAGGGTTGGCCATCAGGGCTTATAGGATTTGCAGTCCCGAATTTTTAAACGAAGAGCTGGATTACCTGAGGGAGAGTTTTAGGAGATTAGGCTACCCTAAGTATTGGTGGGAGTGGGCACACATCAAAGCAAGGAAAAATTATTTTGGGGAGAGGGAAAAGGATAGAAACGGAACATTTGGTAGGAAAGAAAATAATTACAGTCCCGGACAACAACTCTATTACACCCATCAACAGAAAGTTAAATAATTTCAAATTGATAGGCAGCTACAAAAACACCATTAGGAATAAAATAGAAACAAAAAGTCGGTAGAGGGGGAAGAGATTAGAGGGGGGTTATAATATATGGCAGCGTGTCTAGACTGTGAAGAAGGGTACTATGGATGAAACTGGCAAATCATGTAAAGAGCGAAGCAAACAACATCTGCAGAACATAAGGCATTATAATCAGAGGTCGGCAGTTGCCAAACACTGTTGGGAAAATGATCACAGAATAGACTGGGAAAATATGAGTTTTCTGTACAGGAACACCAACAAAACATCTAGACTGGTTGTAGAGAACGTCTTCATAACTTGCGCCAACAACACGATGGGAGGGAACACCGGAAACGGCTTTGAAGACAGCATATCTAGAAAAATCGTATACTCAACAGTAGCAAGGAAACGAAGAAAAAATGCAAGAGAACGCACGGAAAACGGACACTTAGGAGAAGGGAGCAGCGAAAGACCAAGATCACGAGGGGGTGGGGGTCACACAGGATGAGCTAGGCGATTATAGGATTAGAAGTACCCAGCACACAGATATAAATACAGCTGGACTACGCGTCTGCTCATTGTACGGATACTTGATAATGTGGACTGTTTGTCCAAGAAAGCTTGTAACTTTTTGAATAAAAACTCCATTAGATACCATCCAGTTTGAATGAGGTCTTTTTAGTAATTCTACTAATGCACAGAACAATTGTGTATGTGATAAAGTTAATATGTATATATATATATATATATATATATATATATATATATATATATATATATATATATATATATTATATATATATATATATATATATATATATATATATATATATATATATATATATATATATATATATATATATATATATATATATATATATATATATATATATATATATATATGTGTGTGTGTGTGTGTGTGTGTGTGTGTGTGTGTAGTTATATGTATGGGTATATATATATATATATATATATATATATATATATATATATATATATATATATATATATATATATATATATATATATATATATATATATATATATATATATATATATATATATATATATATATATATATGTAATTCTAATAGCCACAATGCCCTCTTAGCTTCGGTAATTCTTCCCGCTTTTTTGGATATGCTTGTAACTACGAACCCGATAGATCCAAAGGGAAGAAATTGAAGAGCCTGTGACGGCCGGCCGCGGGAAGCGAACCCGAGTTACCTTAATCACAAGGAGGCCACCGTGCCGACCTGACTAATTAGCGAAGTTAAGAGGGCATTGTGGCTATTAGAATTACATATGTGTCTGGTAAAATTGACCAGTATATTCTGCATATATATATATATATATATATATATATATATATATATATATATATATATATATATATATATATATATATATATATATATATATATATATATATATATATATATACATATATATATATATGCATGCATGCATTTCAAAGTCAAACCAACGGAGACATTTTTGTGTATTCCTGAGATCCAGTGTTTCTGTGGAAATCTTAAAGATAATATAACCCAGATTTTATACGAGCTGTTGAGTCTACTGGCTTTCAGTCACAAAAAACCGGTCCGATATTTCTCCAGTAAAAAAAAATTAAATTTCAATGGTAATTAAAAAATGTTCTAAATCACTATAGATTATTTCCATCTCCTAAATAAACGCAACTTCTTGGTAAGGACGCCAAGCATCTAAAAATAAACATTTCCAATTTTTTTTTCGTTCCACATAGAAAATCGCTTTAAGTTCTGGTTGCAAAAGATAATAGATATTGGACCACGTAATGCCATAAATGTTATTAAAAAGACCTTATTTAAAAACCACTAAGAATCGTATTATTATACCAAGTCGTTACATGATTGTGTCCATTATTGAACATAAGAAAAGTAAAAAGAGTAGTGTAGAATTAAATACATAGTAAATGAAGCAGAGATATCAGAATTAAGTAGAACGCAGACATATAGTAAGGAAACGTTAAAAACAGCGAAGGATATTCGCATATATCTTCCAGGATTCCAAATTTCTTCAGGGCTGGGAAGCATATCGCAAAATCGGTGATTCTCGAGAAGGAAAATAATAAAAGAAGAAAAATATCCTCCTTATAAAGTAAATGGACCGACCGTTTGGTGTCAAAATCACGAGTCTCCAACAATATCTCAGATTTTAGGAAATTTGTGACGGGGTAGGCAGCGAAAGACGTACTTTTTGCTGTATCCAAAACTCCATTTTAGATTGATATATGAAATATTGTTTGCTTATATATATATATATATATATATATATATATATATATATATATATATATATATATATATATATATATATATATATATATATATATATATATATATATATATATATATATATGTATATATATACATATATATATGTGTGTGTGTGCGTTTGTTTATAGGTATATCTCCGTCACATTTTCTAGTTATGACACCTCGATGTAATAGCTGATGAATATATTAAAATGAAGTGTATCAGTGAAATATTAAAGTGTTAGAAAAAGTTAAGGAAAGTTTCCTAATCATGTTAGGTTGTCCGGTATGTAGCGACTGAAAAATGCTGACATACTCAGCTATTGCCAAGGAGAAGAAAACTACATAAGGGATGCTGAGGCACTTCATCCCGAGAAATCCTGCAATCATTCTTTATTTATTTATTTTTTTTTTTTTCATTGACAGTACCTGTCAATCAAATCTAGTCTTCGAGTCCTGAGAGTAAGTATCTCGAGTACCAGTCTGAAAAGAGCAATTCTTTCCAGAGTACCTTGGGCGGAACATATCTAAGTTGAGATATATCTTTTTTCTATTTTAAAGAAACTGGTCATTTGATTTTATCTAATTTGGACTCTTTATACAATTGCATGACCAACCTTGGTTTTAGTATCAATAGGCATTTATGAAATCTTTGAACTGCACTGAGTACAGTTTTATGAAGGCTTTCTTTTGACAAAATTTCCTGCGAACTCTAAGATAAAATATCAAATATTTCCATCAGATTCTTTAGTTGCTACTGAGGATCTCACTTGTAGGTTATACAACCGAAATCTTAAAGGTGATACAAATTCAAATTCCGCTCGAAGAAGCAGAGGACTTATTTCAAGAACTAAATTTTAGCTTTGCCAGAATTAGAAGAAAGTATCTTAGGGAATATATTGATTGTTTTGTGCAACGACTCACGAACATTTTTTCTGTATTTGCATAAGTTATCTTTAACTTTTGTTTACGATACGGCCAAAGCCAAAGGATGGATCTTAATTGGCCACACTTTTTCTTTCAACTTCTTATACCTAAAACGGATAGGTGTAGCCGTTATTAAAGCCAATAATAAAGCGATAATTTTATGCGTCAAGACCGGATAACTAAATGATTATAAGTGTATATTTGTCTGGTATATTTCATTTAATATGAATTAAGTCAAAATGATTACTGAAAAATTTCATTTACCAATTTGAAGACCTCTAGTCAAGAAGTGAAGTTTTTAGTGTGTATTGCCACAAGAAACAAAGATGGGTAGATATTAAGGGTGTGGGTCATTTATAGGTATTTAATTGGAAAGCAATGACTAAGATGTATCATTTACAACACGTGAAAAAATTAATGTCACATAGAATGCATAAGAAACTACTGGTCTGGATCTCCTATTAAATCGTTTGGTTGACCCTCATCAACTTGCACTTGAATTTTTTCTGAATATTAAAACTTATACATTTTAGCAATAATTATGTTAATGTAACAATTATGAAAGACTCTTGAATGGCATTTTCTCAGTCGCTGATTTTATTAAGAAGGTACGTTAAGGATGTTATAGAATCTGGAGAAGTTGTAAACCGTTCATGCCATTATCGTAGAAATTGTCCAAATCTTGCTCCAACCTCGCTCTATTTTAATTTGTAAAAATTCAGTGACCTCATAACAGATTGCAAATTCCATCTCCACAGTGCAGGATACTTTACGACACAGACAAACTGTTTAAAAAGTTCCACGAATTCAATACGGTAATACTAAAATAAAACGGTATCTTTCTCAGACTCTTTAAACGTGTATTCTGCTGTGTTTCAGTGAAGGAATTCCGTGCAAGCATTCATCTCCGTATTTCTCAATCTGATTCTCTTTATGTATTTCAGCAGACACTGTTGTTTAAAACATGAAGAGTTTAGCAAGGTGGTTATTATATATATATATATATATATATATATATATATATATATATATATATATATATATATATATATATATATATATATATATATATATATATATATGAGGCGCGGCGTAATTAAGGTGGCAAGTGAATGTTTGCCGAACTGGTTTTTTTATTGTGAGCGAGCAGCTAAAGTACAGCACTATCCTGTACACACACACTTTGTCCCCTTATGTTACTGGCAAAAGGTTGAAAATCCATGAAAAACAAAGGGAAATTTAGTTATTAGCGAGTTCTCACTGCTACAGAATAAGACTCTTCATAAAAAGGAGGCAACGGCAACCAGTGAAGGTGCGTGGGTGGGCAAAATGTAGGAGGATGTTTTTGTTTTATAATATTTTCATGGAAATTTTATCAGATATGTTATAATAATAATTTTAGAGCATTATTAGGATAAATATTTTAGGTTGTTTTCACAAAAACATGCTTTAATTGCCGTATGAAAACATTTTCATTGTGTTCATTAACACTTTACAATCTTACATTACTCTCACTTTTGTGGTTGTGGCAGCTAAATGACAAAACATACTATAATGATTTTTGCATATGTAATAGGCGAATAAATTTCCTTTAAAATGAGGAATGATTCATAGAAATCGTTTGGCTGGTTTTTCTTTTATCAGAATTGTTTCATAGTTGGCAAACTTTAAATGCGTTTTTATATTTTTTAAAAACGGCGCTTGGCACCTTATTACACTGCGCCACATATATATATATGTATATATATATATATATATATATATATATATATATATATATATATATATATATATATAAACAGGTATAATATATATATATAAATATATATATATATATATATATATATATATATATATATATATATATATATATATATATATATATATATATATATATATATATATATATATATATATATATATATAGATATATATATTATATATATATATATATATATATATATATATATATATATATATATATATATATATATATATATATATATATATATATATATATATATATATATATATATATATATATATATATATATATATATATATATATATATATATATATATATATATATATATATACGAGTATATATATATTCCCCACCCCATATATATATATATATATATATATATATATATATATATATATATATATATATATATATATATATATATATATATATATATATATAAGTGAATGTTTGTATATTTGTTTGTCCACTTTTCTTGAACAGCTTGACAGCCTTTTTTTTTCCTGTATCACTCCAGGAAGATTTTCATCTCAAAATCAAACTCCTGCCCCGTGAAAGACATACAAACAGATAAAACAAATAAAATTTTAGTTATTACGTCACTTTTTCCTTCAGTGTTACTGGGTTAATTCTCACTTTTCTTCTAACGTACAACCTTTTATTCCATGCTCTGTCAGACGTTTGGTCAACCGACAACAATAAATCCAAATCCCCTATAACAAATTTTTATCAGAATTTACGTGAATTTTTATCAGAATTTATGATAATTATTATTTAAGTGTTAAACATATACGTCACTGCTTGGTTGTATTGTTAAATTAGGTTACAAAACATACTTCATAGCTATAAAGCAATGAACCCAAACCAGCAGGTCCAAAGATTTTCTCTCTAAACACATACACATGCCAGTTCTCTTCCTCATTCGCGCATTCGTAGTAGCTGCTAGCTCAACATGACGTGCAAGATGTATGATGACTGTATATCTTTTATCTTTATTAGTTCAAATGCGAATTTTCTCATTAATTCGAGCGTTTCTATCTTCGTTTTTACCTTCAGAATTCGTTATAAGCACTACTTCATAGCATCACAATGAAGTATATCGTTATAAATTCCTTTTAAATGAGGTTTATGGGGTGTTTTGGCAACAATGCTTCACTACACACCTAACCTAAAGTCGATGCATTTTAAGAATCTCACCCGGCCACGCCCCCTTCCCTTGACACCGTAGATAATGCATGACATTATCGTACCTCATGATAACATCGAAAGGTTATTCATTCAATAACTAAAGGAGGCTCTGGAACCTGTAAATTGGTACTTATTTTTGTACAACTATTCTATCAACATAGCAACACAAATATTAATTCTTTCTCTCTCCTCTCTCTCTCTCTCTCTCTCTATCTCTCTCTCTCTCTCTCTGTACAACTCACTTATCACAGCAAGGAGTAGCAGACCCCAGAGGGAAGCAATTCCCAGCCCCCACCCATCTGGAGCTGGGTAGAGGAGTCCGGCTCACGATAAGGACAGAATTGCCAGCTATATGAGTAATATTGTGAAAGAGGGGAGGGGTTAGGCTGGGGTGGCAGGGTGGGGTAGGGAGGATGTCGGCGTGGCCGAGTGATATTCTTAAAATGCGTCGATTAAAAGGCCAGTAGGTCCATTTGTTGTTGCACGAGTGACAGACCTTCGCCCCCACCCCCCCACCCACACACTCACCTGAATGCGGATTGTAGAAATACAATATTTGTTTATTTATTGTCTTTGTCCAGTAGAGATACTTTTATTCTCTTCTGATAGAGAAACATAACTTCCCCTCCCACTTCCCTTCTCGACTCCCCTTCCCTCTTCCCTTCTTTTTCCCTCCTTGGAGAATTTACGTGTATGGAGGATAAATGTATACGATGCAAATGGGGATCAAATTAAGAAATGGCAACTACTGTACTGCACTTCGAGGAATGTCGAAGTGCTCACATCTTACACACGTCAATTTCTTACCTTTTGCTGATGTAATCATACACAGTAAGAAATAGCGTTCCTGTCATTTAGGAAAATGAAATTATTGTTTATGGTTATATATTAGAATGATATATATTCATTTCTCTATTTTACCGACACGGATTTATACAAAACAATAAATAACAGATTGCCTAACATTCCTCCAAGCAGGGAAAGATTTTGTTTGATTTATAATTATATTATTACCAAAGGTACGAATTGACCAAGTTTATAGATCCCTTACGGACATGCTTACCGGTAATGTTTTTCTAACGATCCATGTAACTTTTAACTTAATTCTATGTTAAGGAATTTGATGTCATTGTAAAGATAATGAGTTGTAATTTATTACGTTATGTTAACAACATCCTTGAAACAAATGTAAAGAATACATATCACAAGTTGAAGTTAGCTTTCTAGGAAAGTGTTTTGCCACTTCTTTTCTTAGCATGATGAGGGGTGGAAGTCTAACTGTTGCAGCAATTCACTTGATAATAGGTACGAAGTAAAAAGGCGTAACAGATTATAGACTAAATATTTTTTCATTAAAAAAAGATGTCTGTTCTCATACAATATTGATGAATGAGTTTAAATTAGAACTAAGGGGTTGGTTCGGCTTTTTGTGAATTGGACAGTGAAGTTTACTTTCATTATAATAACACATATCATAAAAAGACATCATTGGACTAGGCTTATACCAGATTGTCTGCATCACATGGAAATATTGTTTTAAATTTTTATTGTATGATTTGGATTAATATCGGCCTACAAATAGCGTTGAAGGGTCTAACAACGAAACGAATAATGACTATACATAATTTATTCACATTCTGATCAGAGAGTCTGAGATACTTCCCAGACGAAATGCATCGATAAACTGTCATGAAATTGATGCTAACCTGTCCAAACGTGCAATTACCTGTCAGTCTGTAGGAAATTATTTAGGTAATACCATCAGTTCATCTGTTTCGATGAGTGGACTGTCTCTGCCCACAGACTGTTGTCTACACATAAGTTTTAACAGCAGTTTCGATGAACTGACAGAAGAAATGACAATAAACGTGATCGTGAATGCATGGCCTAAGATTGTTGAATTCTATGATAGTGAATGGGTGTGTTAGGAGAGTGAGAAAGAGTGAGAGGAGAGGAAGAGAGAGGAGAGGGGGTGTTAGGGAGAATAGAGAGAGAGATAGTTTATCAAATGTCAGAGTTTCTGGGCAGTGCTGGGTTGGTCAGCTAATATATATATATATATATATATATAATATATATGTATATATATATATATATATATATATATATATATATATATATATATATATATATATATATATATATATATATATATATATATATATATTATTATCACTATTTTGTACGTGATTCATTTATCACACATTACTACAGGTGAAAAATAAGAAACTTTTGGGGTGTAGGTCCTACCGGTTTATATGACTTTATTTCCATAGCCATTGACGAAGGACTGATACAGAGTGTGAGAAGTCACATATATATATATACAAGAATAGTATCTATTATATGAATATATATATATATATACTGTATGTATATACATAATATGTATATATATATATATATATATATATATATGTATATATATATATATATATATATATATATATATATATATATATATATATATATGTGTGTGTGTGTGTGTGTGTGTGTGTGTGTGTGTGTGTGTGTGTGTGATTATGTATATATGGATGTGTGTATGTTTTTATGTATGATTGTAGCACTATCATGATACTAATCATTCCAAAATATTTGAAAACAAGGAAGCGGAGTCGTTCAAGGCGCCAGTAATTGCAGAGGCGAGTGATGGAGGCACCGAAAATGAACTCCAGGAACATCCCTGAGGAGGAAGGTGAAGGAGGTGAGAATCCCCTTCGGGGCCTTCCAAGTGCAGATGGAGATGTCGAAGGCTTCGAGAACTGCGGGAATATGTTAGGTGACTGATCTATTAAGAGCTGATTGAGGGAAGGTGCAAGCACCAGGACACTTTGGCGGATGTGTTTTATGACTTTAAACCAAAGGAATACAAAATTTGAGTTTCAAATGTTTAAGTCATAACGTGAAAATGACACATACGATTTACATAAAACAAAGTTTTAAATGTGATATTTGCTTCTCCGTCATCAGTTTGTATAATCTCTTAAATGAGTCTCATAGCGCTCAGTAGTCAAAGGAATACAAAACTGATTACTAGATTTACAAATGCTAAAGTCGCAATGGGAAAACGACGCTTGTGATTCAAAGCAAATTACAGGATATTTGAATTTTATAGCCGTTATACGTCATTCAGTTTTTATAACCTCTTCTTTTAGGCGACTTATAAAGATGTTGGGAAATGGCGCCCGACACTATTTTCTTAGAATTAATCTCTCTCTCTCTCTCTCTCTCTCTCTCTCCCCATGAAAGTGTTGTTATACTGGTACATTTCTGGCATTTTTTTTATCTTGTCAACTAAAATTTACTGTGAGAACCCAGTAGTGGTTGTAAAACTGAATTTGGCAACGTTGTTTACCCATAAAATGAAAGGGAAATAAAGAGAAGGAAGTTAAATGGCGGCATAAAAGTCAAATCAACGCACGCCATTTTTATCCTGTAATAATAGTTATATCGTATAACATATTTTGGAACCGATCTCCTTATAAGATTTTGTTGTAAGAAACACAATATCCATAGTTATTTTTATTCCGCCTTCCTTCCAGTCAGTCTCATTCTCTCTTTACAAACTTACAATGGACTGAATCTCTCTCTCTCTCTCTCTCTCTCTCTCTCTCTCTCTCTCTCTCTCTCTCTCTCTCTCAAATGTGTGAGCTTAGAGATTTACCTGGCAAATTGAACTGAAGGAAACCCAGCGGTTTTATTTGCAAATTTAGTAAATGATTTATTAGATTTATATGTAAGTCCCTAGAAGACTTAGTGGATTTGCCGTAAAGGTATTGTGGTAGTCGTTACATTTTCAATTCTAAGTAAACGGTAATTAAATCTCGAAATCATTAGAAATAAAAAAATATTTTAAGCTTACCCTAATTAATGTATCTTTTTGATTTGCTACAATATAAGCTAAATAGTGGCGTTAAAAAGCAGTCAGAGTTTGCAGATCTAGAAATATATATATATATATATATATATATATATATATATATATATATATATATATATATATATATATATATATATATATATATATATATATATATATATATATATATATATATAATTTATATATGTATGTATGTATATATATATATATATATATATATATATATATATATATAATTTATATATATGTATGTATGTATATATATATATATATATATATATATATATATATATATATATATATATATATATATATAGAAATATATATATATATATATATATATATATATATATATATATATATATATATATATATATATATATATATATATATATATATATATATATATATATATATATATATATATATATATATATATATATATATATATATATATATATATATATATATATATATATATATATATATATATATATATATATATATATATATATATATATATATATATATATATATATATATATATATATATATATATATATATGTATATATATATATATATATATATATATATATATATATATATATATATATATATATATATATATATATATATATATATATATATATATATATATATATATATATATATATATGTATATGTATGTGTGTGTGTGTGTGTGTGTATTCATGAGAAAACTTAGATTTTTATAGTATTTATAGCTAAACTTTAGTGACTTTTAAATCAAGCGAATCTGTTTTAGTTGACAAATAAATACAAATACAATGTTTAAAATCTTCCATACTGAGAAATTTTGAACTTTAAATATTTACTATAAGCCTTTTTTCTCCTTGGGAATGAGTTCAGTAGCGTTTATATATTTCACTACATCTTCAGTTCACTAAAATGAACGCATAAACTCAGAAAAACTAAGTAGATGTTATAACAGTCTCAGTTAAAAAACTGCGATAGCTGAGCTGGAAATTCCCATAAACATTGGAGCCACCAGAGCAGAGAAAAACTCAGATCAGACACGCGATCTCTTAGCGCCAGAAATTTATTGAGATTTCAGAAACTGGGAAGAGAAAAGGTGCTTTCCAGGGCACAAGAATAGCAGGAAAAAATAACCGAAGGAGCTGACTAGCATGGCAGTTCTTTTCTCGAGGGCAATTTTAAAGAAGCGAAGGTTCGCGTGCTTGCAGAAAGCATTCAAAGGAACAATGCGAGAGGCTGTGTTCTTTTAACGGGGCCATTGGAAGAAAAAACACACAAAAGACTTGCGAAGTCAAAATAAGTTTGGTCATGCATACGTATATAAGCATGTTTATATCTATTTATGGGGAGTTTCCTTGACTGTTAAGTATATAGCGAACCGATTTTTATAGTTTGTTTGTCTGGCAACATAAACTTACTAGATGGAAAATTATATGTATATATATATATATATATATATATATATATATATATATATATATATATATATATATATATATATATATATATATATATATATATATATATATATATAAACCATGGAAATGAAAGTTTTCAAAGAAATTGATACATTGATCAGTGCAGTGCACGACTTAAATGTTCCTGTATATTGAGTATTGCAATATCTTTCTGCTGTTAGGTCTCTATGTATTATAATGCTGAGTTTTTGAACCATATTTTGTGCACAAGAACAAAAGGTGAAAAGTTTTCTTTGTCAATAAAAGAATATCTTTCCAAGAATACTCACAACAAAACCATTTTGTCTCTGTACTTGAGAACTAAAGCCATTGGGTTTTCATAGTGACAACATACTAATACCTATGAAATTTAGTGGAAAATTATTCACTTCAGTCATCTGAGAAAGGTTTCTCGGCAATACATCTTCAACCTAAGGCAGCAACAAGAAGTCTTAATTCATCCTAAGAAACAACCACCCAGTGCAGCAAACTGAGAGTTCATGAAAGTGTATAGGAAATTATGTGGTCACTGTGTATGGTGGTCTGTTTAGGCAATTCATGCGTGCCAATATACATACGCGCACACTTTATAAAGACACATATATAACACACACGAACAATTATATATATATATATATATATATATATATATATATATATATATATATATATATATATATATATATATATATATATATATATATATATATATATATATATATATATATATTATATGATAGTTTTCCAACTAACAACAGTGATCGAACCTCAGTCTCTCAAATGGAACGCAAAGGCTTTCATGACCGGGTTTGATATAAGTCTGAGTTTTCAGAAATTTTATGTCTATGTAATAATCGTCCATGTGATGATTAGAATATCATGCAATATATATATATATATATATATATATATATATATATATCATATATATATATATATATATATATATATATATGACTTTTTTTTATCACACCGTGATTTATATACGATCATGAAGCTACAAATATCCTTAATATCAAATCCACGCTAGTTCCTGAAAGTGGGAATATCGCTGCTCAGTGGTTAGCGTCGACTGGATTCGCTGGATGCGCGTCTGTGTCGTGGGATCGAGACTGGCAGTGCCCGTCCATTTATCACTTATATAAATTCATTCGGTGATAATTATCCATATATATTCCTGAGGTACGGAATGGATTTGATATTAAGCGATATTTGTAGCTTCATTTGATCATATATATATATATATATATATATATATATATATATATATATATATATATATATATATATATATATATATATATATATATATATATATATATATATATATATATATATATATATATATATATATATATATATATATATATATATATATATATATATATATATATATATATATATATATATATATATATATATATATATATATATATATATATATATATATATAGCGTATATATATATATATATATATATATATTTATATATATATATATATATATATATATATATATATATATATATATATATATATATATATATATATATATATATATATATATATATATATATATATATATATATATATATATATATATATATATATATATATATCAACAGGAAATAGAGAGAGAGAGAGAGAGAGAGAGAGAGAGAGAGAGAGAGAGAGTTTATCAGTAATCATTCAGTTTTTCTTCGGCATAGGTTATCAGCTAATATATAATATATATATATATATATATATATATATATATATATATATATATATATATATATATATATATATATATATATATATATATATATATATATATA
>NC_089764.1:9531083-9558583 GCF_040412425.1 Macrobrachium rosenbergii
ATATATATATATATATATATATATATATATATATATATATATATATATATATATAATATATATATATATATATATTTTACATAAATATAAAATTATGTATGTATTTATGTGTTTGTGCATGAACGTGTGTCTGTGAACATGAGTAATTGCAAGCAGGGGTTTTTTGATGTATATGGTAATATGATAAAGAAACAACAGCAATGAACTCACTGAAAGCGAGCGCTTTACCTTCAGAAACCATCTAACATCTTGTTCCTTTAGAAAACCATCTGAAGACACGCAAACCTTCGCTTCTTCAAAATTGCTTTCTAGAAATAAATGTCGGTCGAGTCAGTCCTCCTGGGTCATTTTGTTCCTTCTGTTCTTGACCTATGAGAACACTTCTTTTCCACCTGTTTTTGAAAACTTAATAAATTTTCTTGCTCAGGGATTGCGTGTCTGATCTAGTTTCCACTGTTCAGGTGAACTTTTTGTTTATTGTTTTTCTAAGTAGTTTACCTAATTGTTTCTTTGATTGATCATTTATTTATTCAGTTTCTCACTATACGTACTTTTGTTTTGGATGAGTTGATGAAGTTATGAGCTGTCGAGAATATTATTTGACTCTGATGCAGAGAAAGTAAGCTGACAGTCATATTTTGTACTTATTGATCATTGCAGGAGATTCAAAATATTCACAGAACATTGAACGATAAGTCTGGTTTCATAAGGATTACAAAAAACTAATTTATTATCTTGTGCTGACTTGTATCCTTTATAAGGTGTGAAAGGAAAGGTAATAATCACTTACGGATTTACTGGTTTATTTAAGAAGGTTTTGTAACTTATCGAAGACCCCTAATGATTTCCTTAACGTCTTGTGAAGCCTCTCCGTGCTAAAATCTTGTGAGAGAATAGCACCTTCATTAGATTTTATCCAATATTCTTTTTCCACCTACCTTATGCTCTCTTATCTTAGTCAACAAGTTCGTTGTATTTTTAGCGTTATCAAAACTTATTTCTATCCCCAATTATCAAGTTTTCGAATATTTTCACAATTCGCCCACTTTCTTCTCAGAGATGTTATCACTAGACAAAAATGGTTTTTTACACTCAACATAAAAGCTCCTCTGACCTCAAAATCCTTAGGCTTGGTGCTCCAAAAATAACATAAAATGCTTTGAAATCTCTAGAAGTGTCTGAAACACATATTTTTGGCAGCTAATTTATGAAAAGGACCAGATGATGGTAATGAATAAACCTGTTGCTCTCCCTAAGGAAATGGTTTTTCATTTTTTTTCAACGGAGTTCCTTCGAAACGTACGTCACTTTATCCATTTATTGATGTTGTTTATCACTCTTCTTGCGTGAAGTTTCGCAGCTTAATGCTGAACTTGGATGGAGAATTGTTTTTGAACAAATATTTTCATCATCTATTTCCTTTGTGAAACAAAAATCTTGAATGTTGCTAACAAATTACAGTTTAGTGCCTTTTCTTAGTGCGGTTCGTTTATAAACTGAAAAGACAATTGATAATTCTTTTTCATGGATTGGTAGGTTCCAGAAGCAACTATACCTTGCCACCTCAGTGAGCTACAGTACTGAATAACTAACGGTTCTATTGCTTAACCAAATGAGCTAGGTGGGTATCCCGGGGTCTTATAGGCCTAGCCGCTGAGTCATTATTAGCTAATACCTGGTTCCTTATGATCCAGTATGGTATAAAAAAATATATAAAAACTGGCATATCTGGAATAAGTTTCGAAAACATTTGACAATAAAATTCCCAAAACTTTTGATCACTGATGTCAAATATGACATGTTTTTCTCATGAAAAATAATAAGTTATCAGATCCATGTGTGGTCTCCTTGGGATTTGCTAACACTAATGTACTGTAAATTCCATAATGGAAAAACATACATAATATTTTTCTTCTCTATACGGCATGACAAATTCCCCGATGAAAGCGTCTTCTCACATAAAGGATTCTAACTATATAATTAGAGAAATTTCTTTAAGAGTATGCTACTCAAAGATATAGTACAGCTTTCCTTGATTATGGTATCCTCATGGGCATGAATGGCGGAAACACGGGAAACACCTAGAAGTTCATCTTATATGACAATATCGCATCGTCTAAGGTGTCTATACAGATTTCAGTAGTTGGTTGACAGACAGAGTACAAAATATTTCTTGCGTTACATCTTCGGACTCTGCGCAGTGCTCTCTCTCTCTCTTTCTCTCTCTCTCTCTCTCTCGCACACACGCACACACAGACACACTCACACACGCACACCGTGTGTGTATGTGTTTTCTTTCAAAGCATCACTGCAAGAGTCTTAACACTCTAGTTAATTTCATGTTAGTGTTACTTGCCAAATGTTTCAATAATTTACATTAATCCATTTTCTGCTGAGTGGAAAGTATGCAGATATCTAAAGAAAATGAAAATAACAAGATATATTAAAAGTTTGTTTACGTGATCCATGAATAATATATATAACGAACTCAATCCCAAATGTAAAATCACACAAAAAATAAGGTGAAGTTAAATTTTTGCTGACAACGTCTTTCAATAATGGCGGGACTTGACGAACTCGTACGTAATATTTTAATCTGCACTTTGGGTAACGCGTTGAATATAATTTTAAGTAAAACGTTTGAATATTTTTCTTCCCAGTCTTGGAATATTGATATCAAAAGATTAAGTTGGGGATGAATGTGATGTTTTATATTACGGCTTTAATTTTATACAAACATAGTTAAATTGTCGTATGACATGCAAAATAAATTGAAATAGTATTTAGGTTAGTAAAACTGAGCATACTTGTCTTTTCGGGATTAAATCTATATTCTAAATCATGTAATAGTTACGTTTTGATCGTGTGTGAACTCACGCATAAAAGAGGAAGATTATTTCATGATTTGTTTCCTATATCAAAGCTATATTTTCATCTGAATTGCTGAAAAAAATACAGACATCCTAGCGAATCACCTTGCACATCAGTAGCTAACTACCCGACTCTCCTCCATGCCAGTCAGTTATTTCATCCCTCACTCCGAACTTCTGGTGTATCATTCAAAAAACTGTTTCTGTACCTGATTTGTTTGCATGTGAAAAGTGAACCATCCACTGTCCATTTTTTTCTGTGTTTTGTGCTGCTCATTCTCTCAACCATAAACTATTTCTAAAACTTTTACTAATATTCTAAAATCAATCGTTTCATATTCAGTGTTACTCCTCAACCTTTCTTAACAATAATTCAAATTTTTTTAACCATTTATAATACACCCACCCTGCTCTTAGATTATAATGCCTTTCCGGGATATTTTATATTTAGAACTGTTATGTCTAAGTTAGTTATGTTTTATGTTGTTAATTCCTTTAATCATAAACTGATTCCAAAGCTTTTAACAGCTCAAGGAAGAAAATGCTTCTGAATATTCTATCGTCCGCTAATGTCTAGGGAGTCTAAACGCATGCAACTTGACACCCATAAAAATTTTATCATTCAAGTTTTTCCTTGATGGGAGAATGCGTAAGTACTTAACCGTGTTATGATGAGGGGAATGAGGAGGACGCAAGGAATTACTTGTCCTATTAAGGGAAGCCGTCTGCTTGCGGCTGCAAACAGTTTTTACTGAGCTTCAGGGAGGAGGGCGAAGCCCTTTAAGGGTTCGTTTGACAAAGAACACGCTATCTTTTTAATCTGTATCTCATGATTCCTTATTTAGTACCATACATTTTGCTCAGAGATGACGTTAATAATTTTAAATAACAAGTGACGAAAACAGATGAACTACTGACCAATATTTTCCATATGTTGTATAATTCCTGTTAACTATTTACTTCCATATTTTCAGGTAACAAAACCAGATGAGCATTGTACAGTGTTTCATAACTTTGTCAGTGAAGTTGGGAGTTATGTTCTTGCCTGTTTTTGAGTGTTTCTGTCTTCTCAGGACTTATGAAGGACGATTAGAAAAACTGATAGAAATTTGCCGATATTTATTAGCTGACTTTCCCAGATAATTAGTTTACCTTTAATCAGAAATTGGTCAAATGTTGAAAGTGAAATATAGTCTACACATTTCGGCGCTTCAAACGCCTAATTGCATTTTTTGTGGCATCCATTTTATACTAAAAAATCACGCCGGCAGTTTCATCGTAATTAACTTCACAAAGTTTGGCCTTTAAAGGTAGAAAACCACGGGAATATGTGGTTTCCTTTTCATATGGTTAACCATCTTTAAATAGCAGGTCATGAAAACATAAATGACTGACGGTTGCTCATCCGTCCATTGTTTAATAGCTGTTTCAGATGTTACTCCAGAAAGTAGCTTTCGAGAGGTATAGATAATTGTTTTTCTTGTCTCCACAATAAGGGCAAAAAGTTACTGTTACTGTTAAAAGAGTTGCTTATACGTAACTAAATTCATTCACCTATTCAAGACTGGCATTAACTATTTGCTTCCATATTTTACGTAACAAAATCAGATGAGCACTGCACAGTGTTATAGGCTTTTGCCAGTGAAGATGGAAGTTATGTTCTTACCATTTTGTGTGCATCTGTCTTCCTACGACTTCTGAGGAACAGTTAGAAAAACACGATGAAAATTTGCAAAAATTTGCCGATATTTATTAGCTTACTTTTTCCAGATAATTACTAAGTTACCTTTAGGGAGAAATCGATTAAAAGTAAAAAATTAAATATAGTCTACACATTTCTGCGCTTCAAACGCCTAATTGCGTATTTTGTAGTATCCTTTTTATACTGAGAAATTGCTTCAGCTATTTCAGCGTAATTTAGAAAGTTTGGCCGTTAAAGGTCGCAAGTCCGGGGAATATGTGGTTTCTTCTTCATATTGGTTAATCACTGTTATACTCTCCACTTATAATGAAGTGTTCCAGACTGGACCTTCAAAGGCTAAAGATCGAGATAAAAGTTAGGTTTTGTTATCATGTGCTTAAGCCACAATCGGTAATCAGAAACAGTATTTTCTTGAAGCTTCCTTTTCATTATCGTTTTGTATGACTGAGCGTGAAGTCAAAATTATGCGCTGTTAATGAAATTATAATGTTATTTAATTTTCATTAAACTACACTGTTATCTTCCTCCTTTTATTCAGTCTCCTTCTGTCCCTTATACTTCACCAAAAACTTAAAGATATAATCTAACAAGTATCTAATATTTATACCTCCTAAGGGTCATTTTCCAAACATTTATAATTTAAAAGAGATGCAATTATGATGTACAAAGTATAACAGCAAGGGTTTTTTGCAGTTCGCTACCTTTACATTTCGGAGACACGTTCATATAACAGGAGCAGGAAAGCTTGAAAGGTACTCGTTCCTTTTGGTGCCTTTTGCGTCCTGTTGCCCCAAGTTTGTATCTTTTGCTCATTAAGATACAATTTCTAAATGACATATAAATCATCAAATCTTCTTTGATATCACGCGTCAGTAATATATATATATATATATATATATATATATATATATATATATATATATATATATATATATATATATATATATATATATATATATATATATATATATATATATATATATATATATATATATATATATATATATATATATATATATATGAAAGAAATGACAATAATAAAACGATCGGCTAAGGAATTGTGTCGGGACTCTTATGTCGTAAATAGTGCTTTATATCCATTGAAATAAATTATAGTTAAATGCACTTAAATTCCCTCTATTTGTGTGGTTTAGTAAAAAGTAAGTTTTGAGTTTTCTCTCTCTCTCTCTCTCTCTCTCTCTCTCTCTCTCTCTCTCTCTCTCTCTCATTTGATTCTCATTTCTAATTGTTTATATGTAGATAAGAAACGTGAACAGAGCACAGAATCTTAAAGATGTTAGGACTTGTTAGATGAACCCATATTAAATATAATAACAATTCATTTTTGTTTCTTGGTGTATATGAGACTCGTACAACATCCTGTAGAATTAGGTGAAACCATCGCCACTTGTGAGAAATGAGAACCCCGAGGCGTTATGTTGTACTTATAAAAAGTAGAAGAAATGTTCATCCTCAAGATAAAAACTAAATTAAAATCTAGAAGTCTAACGATTTTCCCCGAAGGCTGAAAAGAAATCATCTAACAAAGGAGGCATGTTTAGGACTAATTAGACGACCAAATAATCTTTTTTAACTTTTCTTTTCTTCTTCCCTCCTTCCTTTGGAGCCTCTATTCTTTTTTGCAGTATTTTTTTCGTAAATTTGTGGGGTTTTTTTTTCCGCTAGTACTGTTTTTCTCTTTAGTAAGACTAGAAACAATAAAACCAAAGTCCCGGTCAAAGAGACATTCGAGAGCGAAAACAAAGCTTCAAACCCTATTACTTTGACCCTCGGTTTCATTGCAAAACACAGAATATCATTCGCGCGTACAAAAAACTGTGTGGCCATATTGGAATAGGGGTTTTGCTTTAACGAAATGCCAGAAAACTGTAATTTTCTATCTATTTCATTCTGTTTGGTTTTTCCCTTCCGATGTGGAAGGGCAGAATGTTTTTTTTTTCTTTTAGATATTTCTCGGTCAGTACTAATTCCATGGCGAATTATCAACTTCCTTCTTGTATTATTAAAGAAATCAGAAAAGGATAGCGCTTTAGAACTAAAACATGCAAATAAAACATCTCGAAACAAACTGAACCATTCTTTCATTTGCATTAAACTTTTTTACCATTTATTTCACTTAACTCCATATTTCTCACCTTTTGATCTTTTCAGTTTTTTCTTACACCACAAATAAAAAAAAAAAAAAAAAAAACAGTTTACTTCTCATTTGCATTCAGCATCCACACCTCACTCGGATAAGGACAGAAAGCTCTTGAATTTCCTCTCCCATTTTAACATTGGTATCAGTCTTTTGCCCGTCTCTACTCCTGCCGTCATCTGTTATTCATTCCAGAATACATATACAAATAATTGGCTTTCATTTTTTTACCACCCTTACGGAGGTTCGTCATTCATTCTTCCTGTTTGTTTTTTATTTACCCTCAAAATCTTATTCTGGTTCAAAAAATAATCTTCAATTTCCCTTCAACCAAATAATAACCTTTGCTGATATACTGTTTATTATTTTATAATTTTACAATAACAATATGACTGATAAAATTAAAAATAAAAATGGAAGAAAACCCCTAGAGGAATGATAATTTTTATATTTTTCGCAAACTTTTAGACGACAAACAATGAATAGCTTTACTATCAGACGAGATGAATTACGTTGGATGTTGATAGGCTGCATAGACTCCCTCTCTGTATCTCAATGTTTTCCGTGTCATGAATTAACAATGACTAAAATTTCTATCCTAGTCTGAAGACGCCTACCCCCACTTCTCTCTCTCTCTCTCTCTCTCTCTCTCTCTCTCTCTCTCTCTCTCTCTCTCTCTCTCTCTCTGTTTACAAATAAGTGACATGAAAGATCCCCATAGTAAGTGCAAGAGGAATAATCAGATATATAAATTTGTTAGCAGGACATTACCATCTGATTAATCAATACAAAACTTTAATTTGAGATTCTATTATCCACTACTCTTTTGAATTCTTTGGAACTGCCTTGTCAAGGAAGATAGTAAGTGTGTCTGAAATGTAATGTGTTGATGAAGGAGCTGACAACACAATTCTAAAATAAAAAATATTTCCATTCGAAATATGAGAATATTTCCTGAATAAATACAGAAAAAATTTATAACTATATCAAAATTATCATGATTAACACTAAAGTTCCTTTTACTAACTTTGCCTGAAACCTCAGAATAAGATAGACGCCTGAAAACGGTTATCAAACTTTTTACTGAAAATCTACTCTTAGAATATATTTCCAATAACTTAAATTTCTATTCTTTCGCTTGCGGGACTAATTCTGGAAAAGAAAATCTAATCGAACCAATAAAAATGGTATTACCGATAAACAATGCTGCTGTTTCTCAAGGAAATCTAACCCGCCAAACTCCTTTTAAATTTTTGCAATATCGGTAAACCATATATTAAAAGAGACCATTTTTCTTAAGCGGTCGCAAGAAATATTTCAGGAAAATGAATGGATGAAAGGAACAAAATGATTTCGTTTACATGAAGGAAAGCGTGTATTTACTGAGGTAATTTTTCATTCCCTTCACTTTAAAAAATCAAACCTTTGTTAAGAATCATGACGCAGAAATCCAAATGCTTTATTTAATCCCCAAATATGTAAACTAATGATGAATTTAGCCGTTGGTTTCTTTACAAAACTTTAAATATCGGTTGGTTCAGCCAATAAGACTAATCTACAGAAATGCCATTCATATTCTTTCACTGCAGGATAGCTAAGAAAAACCAGTATTGTGATTTTATCAGTTAGCAGGAAAATAGAAAAACAAGAAAACATGTAAAATACTTAACCGTTTTACTAGCAGCTGTCAAAAAATAAATAAAAATAGAATGGGCAGTGAAAAGTAGAAGACGGAGGGAAAAAATGAAGATGCAGTAGGTATGTATGTTAGAACTGGGAAGAAAGACCAACTGTTAGTACAGTAACATAGGATGAATGAACAAGAACATGGGAAGCACTCAAGATTTATTTTTTGAGTGCCGTTTTCTTATGCGCGGGCATCATTTATGACTCAAGGTCCAGGTGTCCGTTCATTCTCTTAATCTGCGTCGCCTGCTCTCTTCTGCCTCCGGCCAGACTTAGTTTCTTCACAACCTCGTGTCTGTGTAAAGAAGAGTTTCCTGCAGCGTCACGTGTTCGAGAAGAGAAAGTTGAAAGGGATATACAGAGTGCGATTAACAGATTAAGGGAGGGGCCAACATTCCTTTCGCCCTTCCTTGTTAGGCAGTGCCCAAAACGCACTGTTGTATTTTCCAGCATTAATTTAAGCATTTGGTGGCTGGAACACTTGGGAAAATATAGAAATATATATACATACATATACAAATATGTATATATATAAATATATATATATATATATATATATATATATATATATATATATATATATATATATATATATATATATATATATATATATATATATATATATATATATATATATATATATATATATATATATATATATATATATATATATATATATATATATATATATGTGTGTGTGTATATATACATGTGTGTATAATTGAATACGAAAATATACATACATTTTATCTTTACATACATATATATATATATATATATATATATATATATATATATATATATATATATATATATATATATATATATATATATATATATATATACAAATATATATATTTTAATATCCAATTTATATATCTATATATTATATAATAAAATTTATATATATATATATATATATATATATATATATATATATATATATATATATATATATATATATATATATATATATATATATATATATATATATATATATATATATATATATATACTGTATATATGCATGTTTATGTGTCTGTGTTTCAGTCTCAAATCCCAAGGGTTAGCTCCACACCCCGAAAAATCTTTGTGGTTCTTAAAGTTCGATGCCTCACTGACAGCAACTGATATTCAAAATCTCCTGACACCCCTGCCATAGCAACAAAATAATGAGGGAAGAGAAATTATGTTTATTTCTCTGGCAGATAAAACATGACAAAGAGGTGGCAATAAAGTATCCTGCCTCTAATGCAGGCTCAAGGGCACAAAATTGGTGCAAGCTGGAACTGAGAATCGCAGGAGCAGTAGCAGCCTACAACGAACACGGGCTTGTTAATAATAATAATAATAATAATAATAATAATAATAATAATAATAATAATAATAATAATAATAATAATAATAATAATAATAATAATAAAAAAAATCACAATCTATAGGCAGAAACTTTTAGCAAATTATAAAAAGCTAAGTCATCACAATCTATAGGTAGAAACTTTTAGCAAATTACCTGATATGTAATAACGCCATGTGATACAAACCCTGCCAACTGGAATTCGCCTGCAGAAGCTCATGTTGTCTGTATACTTTTTTCTTAATCATGAGCAACCTACAACGAACTATTGCAAATCTTAATTCCTGTTTCGATTTCAGAGACTCGTACATATTGAGAGTACTTTTGACTAGATAATGCTTTATTATTATATTTTTTAGAGTACATCGGACTGGTTAAAAATTAATTATTCTATTTTCTTACTAGTACTACTGACAGGTTAAAACTTAACTTTTGTATTTTTAATAGTCCTTCTGACTGGTTAAAGCTTGACTATTCAATTTTTTAATTGATTCCTTCTGGTTTTATATCTAATATGTTCACTCGTCCTCTTTCAAGTTTAGTTTCCGTCTTGTCTTTAGTTTTTGCACATTGTTTCTTCATTGTCTTAGTATGTGAAACCCAGTAACCTCTGCAGTTGCCCACCTTAAAATAGAATTTAGAAATAAAATGTGAAGTCTTTGTAGCTGACCTGGTGTCTCGAGAGTTCTTGAGTTCTGAATCCCTCTTGGTGTTTGTGGTATGTCGATTTCAGGAACCGTAATCTCTCTTGGTGGCGAAATCCCTTGGGCCTTGTAACGGATATGTCAACGTTTGAGTTTCCAACACCTGTGGAAATATGCAAGAAAAGGTGAAACGTGTTATTGAAATTAAGAGTAAATGTAAACATTTTTCTTTCGTCATATCTGAGTTTCTTCATTTATAACTAGCTCAGAGGGTTCATTATCAAGGTTTATTCTTAGCCAGTCAGAATAACTAATTTTTGTCGTATGGTTGGAAAAACATTTCATTAACCTTGGAAATATCTTTATATTTATACTGTATCAATATATGATTTTCAAATAATCAAATTCTATATTTTTCATGTATAATTACTAAGAAATTCAAAAGAATTTTTACTCCATCACGGATATATTTTCTTTGAGTACAATATGTAAATAAATTTCATATTCAGATATCATATTGCCTATCATCATTTAATGCTAAAGAAATTGAAAAAAAATTAATTCTTAGTCCACGTATTGTAAAACCTTTATACCTATATACGTTGAAAATTTAAACAGTGACCTTTACAATTTAATTTTAGTAGGCTTTAAGACTTCACATCATTAATTCTAAATACTTTTTTTCCAGTCTTTTTTTTTTATTGTCTAAGCGATAAAAGAGATTATTGCCACCATGATTGATGCGGTTTTCATCGTTGCATTGATGTAAAGATTACTATTTTTTCAAAATATTTTCACTTCTAATAATAATAGCCCAACTTATTCCTCGACCGAAAAAAAACATTCATTACCCATATAAATAGAGGAGTATAATTTCCTCCTGACGAGTTCCGGGTTGCAAGGCGAAAATTAGAAAGACAGAAGTAGAAACTAAAAGTTAAGTATACCTTAGTTTAACCAGACCACTGAGCTGATTAACAGCTCTCCTAGGGCTGGCCCGAAGGATTAGGCTTATTTTACGTGGCTAAGAACCAATTGGTTATTATTTTAAACATTATACCGAGAAATGAATAGAAACTATCCCAACGGCAAATGATATAAAACTTGAATCTCCACCTGAATGAATGGGTGAGATAAAATATGACCCTGTTTCAGATAACGTAATTCAACAGCTAGGAAACGAAATTGTTCCTGAAATGTTCTTCGTTCTAGATCCCAAGACCTAATGAATTCCTAGAAAGAAATTCAACTCGACACCAACATAACCTTACCCCCTTTTACCCAATTACCAGAAAAAGGCTTATGTCCTTAATCATGTTACTGTGAGCGAAGCTACGGAACGTCTGAGTGAAGTGGTAGTTTGTCCTTGTCAAATTTCGGGAGAAGGGTGAAATCCTTTTAATGGGCCCTCTGCCAAGGAACATCACACTTTTTCCATCTGTATTCGTTTTCAGTCAGATTGGTTGTTTGTCCTTTTCATTCGTATTCTGCAGTATTTTACATTTGCTTAGGTAATCACTACTTGAAGTTTCACCCAATAAGAGAAAAATTGAACAATGCTATTCTGTTCGATTTGTTGAGGGGGCCCCTACCTCATGTATTCCTCTTCTATTTTTTGCGTTAGGAGAGTTGCCTAATTGTTGCTAATCATTAATCTGAAATTCGTCATTTTCTTCTCTGCTCCAATAGCTCTGTACATATGAAATTCAAATTGACTTGATACAGTATATGATATTAGGATAATATTTTTCTTTTGATAGTTTTCTATACCTCTACAAGAGAAGTAGGGAGAGGAGTTTTGTTTTCTTCTATGCCCATGTTTGTGGATTTATGTGGCAGCAAAATTAATCTAGAAACAAGAAAAATAATTCGATGAAACTCTGCAGATAAGTTTGTTTAGTGGTCTTCTCGGCATGTTAAACTGTTACAATAGATCTTATAAAGATTTCAGGCAAAATTTAAAGATCAAATATATTTTGTAGTTCCATTGTTTGATAGCTGGTTATATATCTACTGAATCCTTTTCACTTGTGAATATATACTCCAACAATTTCAAAATAAATAAATTGGGAAATTTGTTAGTTGCAACTAAGGTGAAAAGGGAAATGCAAAGGTCACGGATTTCATTAAATCCAAATGCTGCAAAAGTGCTGCATTTTTTGGCATCCTTTTCCCTTTAATAAATTAACATAATAATCTCCATAATTGTGTGCCCAGAGTGTGCCCTTCAGAGGTCAAAGGTAAAGGTAAGAACAGAGATTTATTTTGTATTAAATGGAAAAGGGTAACGATTTCATTAGTTCATTGTTGAGTAACCTCAGTGGAGGTATGCTCTCCTCAGAGTGCTTTTTGTCTTTTTTTTTTATTTTTAGATTTTAAGGTGACTTTCTTTGTCAACATATTTTTGCTCTTGTTATTCGTTTATCCTATTCAGACGCTGGGCATAAAATCAAAATAACTTCTGCCTAAGAAAATTATCATATTACACACCATCGTTTCCTTGTTGTTCCCCAGCACGCATTTCTCTTGCCCGTTTTTATCTGCGAGTCTTTTTCCCTTACTAGCACGCAACCAAATAACCTTGATAACATGTAACCAAAAAACTCCCAGATATTCACACATCGTTTCTCACTCTTACAAAAATTTGGTGCTTACCGAGAGATGTTTTTTTCTATAAATAATAATTATAATCTAATAGCCTGCATAAAAACGATGAAAGAAAATTTCCAATACTCCACTATATTATTATTCCACTTTTCTCTAATGACCAATTTGCTTGACCTGAAAAAAATTGCTATTCCGTTGCTTTTTCATTTTGGAGACATTTATTCAACAGCGAGAGACAAGCTTTAAAGGTAAGTGTTCCTTTTACCTGTTGTCGGGGGGCGTTGCACGCAAGTCTCTCTCCTTTTTATCAATATCATTGGCACTTCTTAGTCTTGCAACGCTTTAAATTTCCTTTCGAAACCAAATAAGACAAAATGTTAAGAGCAAATTGTATGTAGAGTTTGATGTGAACCGACATTTCAGCTAAGAAAATATGTATTGGCTATCATGTCATAATCAGTGATTTGCTTATAATGAATTAAGTTGTTAGCTCTTATATTCGTATTCTTCCTTTATTTGAATAAGGTTCTCAACTGCACTTAAATTTTTCTTCTCTCTCTCTCTCTCTCTCTCTCTCTCTCTCTCTCTCTCTCTCTCTCTCTCTCTCTCTCTCTCTGTTTAAGATCCAAGCTGAAAATATGTTTTTAAAATAATATACATCTGTAGAGATGCAAGAAACCACAGAGAATTTTAAAAAGAAATCATCCTCACCTGCGGGTATTAACTTCAAAACGTAAAATTTTTCCGCAAGATACAAAAGAATTTCTAATCTTCAAGATACCAAAGACTACAAAGTAGACTTATGACAAAATCCCCCTGGTAGGATGAACAGAAATTAGCTCAAAATGAAGACACAACTGTAACTTATTACACGTTAGAATGATCTGCTTGAATATGCACACTACTCTTTTTACCTTGCTTCATACATTTATCCTTTTTAATAATTTTTGGATCTTAGCAATTAATATTTTAGCTTTTACCCTTTGACTTGCTTTTGTTTCTGAAGGAACTTAAAGCTTTATTCGTTAATAAAATCCACTTATATCTAAACTGTTATTTGATAAAGTTCAGGCTGAGAATTAGATTAATTTGCCCTTGATTGAGCTCAAAAACAATGAATAATGTATATACACGGTCACATAGAATTACATGACGATCTTGAATGGAAAATTCCTTCTATGAAACTGTTTCCTCCAGTCTGTTACCATTCGGTGTTGAAGAATTTTTTTTTTTTTATGTAACGCCTAAGATATATTAGAAATTTATTACTCCTACGTATATCTGAAATTTAATAACAGAATTTATGTGTTCCCTAATATATTTAATGATAAGCAGATTTTTCCTGTTTCTTAATGTTGTCTGTGTGTTTTGTCTTTCAATAGCCTCCACAGAACACAGTGCTTTCTTAAAAGAATTTTCATCATACGTAACTACAATAAAGCAAGAAAATGTTTTAGTGTACGGAAACACCCTTTCCGTTGTATAATGCTAACTTAAAAGTGGTTTTTCCTGTAACGACTTTTAAGGGAGTCTTGGAAAGAGCTCTTGGTTAGAAAGAAAGGATATAATCCACTCAAAGGTCTTGTTGGATAATTATAACCTCAGAAACTTCAGTTAAAGGTCTTTTGTTCCAAAACTAAAATGTCTCAAATTTTCTACTACATTTTTCAGTATCAAAGTTTTTGAAGACATAAAAACTAGCGTTTGTCTTTAGCCAAGAAATGTAGAAACTCTGTGAAGGATAAGTGTTTCATTAACAATTACGAAAGGAAGGATAGAAAAGTGGACCAGTTGAGTAAATTGATACAGTGTTTATTCAGTGTCCGAAGGAATATAAATAATAGTTTGGTATAAGGACATTATGAATTTCAATTCAGAAAAGAAAATTGAAAAATTACCCAAGAACACAGCAAGGACATATACATGGCGACCGAACTTATCGCAGTATGTTGATTACATATAAATAGCATAATAAAGCAGGTTAGATATCTCTGGATAAAGTCATTGAAGATAAAGGAAACAGGGCTGGAGCGGAATTCAAGTTTGCAGCGCAATTAACTGAACTAAATCTCTCAGGGACGTAAATGAAATTTATTCCACTTCTTGGCATACACCTATTTTTTTTTTTTTTTTACGACGTTCTGTCGTTTGCAATTGAAGACGCACAACTTAGGAGTGGAGACGGAGAGATGGGGCTCCCTGTCGTCCTTTGCTTAGCTAAGTAGAGGACGACAGTCGAAAGGCCTCGCAGCACTCCATCGTTTCTTTCCTTCGGGGAGTTTGTCTTTACTTACATATTCATTATGTTTCATATTTCCGTGATTCAGTTATACATACATACATATAGCCTCTATATACATATACATATACATGTGCAGTGCATATCCATCTATCTTATATATATATTGTAAAGAGTAGCGCCAAAATCCGCTAGGAAACTCTTCTCCTTCCCTGCTTTGGGTTGGTTTGAACCTTTGAAGGTCGGGGTAATAGGGGCTCAGAGAAAATATAATAGTTTGGGGACAGTAAACTGGCTTTGCACTGTTTTCTTTGGTACAGGGAAAGAAAATCGTTTTCTATGATATCCGGGTGCGACCTGGGTCAGGACATCGCCCCTACCCCTGTCCAGAAGCAATAAAAGGTCAGGGCCAGGACAGCTCTCTCTCACACGCGCTCGCTAGTTTAAGCCGAGAACAAGTCCAGTCTCGGGCCGTTGCCCCTGCCCTCCTCTTCCGCTCGCCGCCACGTGGATCCCATCGCCGCCCTGTGTGCCCCGTGTGTTCCATTCCACGTGGCCTTAGAAGACTGCAAGGGGATTGCAAGTCTTCCAAACGCGAGCTGACATTAAACGGCGGCCTTTTCATCATCCCAAGGGCGCCCTTTTCCGCCCCAATCTACGACTTGAAGAAATACCTTGGAGAGGAGGCTACCATTTGTCCACGCTCCCACACGTGGTACTCGGCAGAAGACGTCGTCAGCCCTACGCCCCTACAAATGTGGTAATGTACCCAAAACGAGTTGCTAGTCACGATTACTTAGCCCTTTTGCATTTATTAATCTCTGGGCCTATAACTTTGTGTTCCTGATATTCCTTGGTTCAAGCCAGGCCCACGTGTTCACAGCTTCTTTCCTCTGAGTCACAAGTAACGCCTCGGGAGTCCTTGGCGCCTTCAGTGCACCCTCGAGTAATTCAATCCCCAAATTCCAGCATTAGATGTGTAACGTGGGTCCAAATATCGTTTCAGAAAGACGCCTGTAGCAGAATTATCCTTGGTCCGTGTTCCTGGCATTCCTAAGCTCCCCCTTCGGGAGGACTTCTAAGGCAGTAATTTACCGTATTTTCAGTTAATTTTCCTTTTGACCTTGTGTGCTATCAAATATAACTATTTTTATATCCACGTGTTTCACGCACTTCCCCTAGTGAAGAGCCCTCCGCTCCGTGTACTTTTTTTTTGTTTGTGTTTTATATGTCCTGAGTATCTTACAAGGCCATTTTCGAGTAAAGTAATAATTGTGGAGTCATAAGATCCACCTGCACCAGGAAACATATAAAAATGGCGACCTGACCAGTGATTCTCGTAATGATTGCATCCCCCCCCCTCTTCCCCTTTGTTGTTTGTGTTGCAATTTGTGAAATCAGCAATTAGCTCAGCTAAGCTGGATACGAGACAGATTACGAACCTTTGAAAAGCCAGCGCAACAGGCCAAGGAAATTCTGCGTAAGTAAACTGTGTTTATTTAGCGTAGGACGCTGTAGAAAACGTGACTAGTCCTAGGAATTTTTTTTTTTATAGTAGGGCGCATGTCCGAGGAAAACGAGAGAGAGAATCGCCAAAACTTAGCTTTGGAAGCCTTTGCACGCGGCTTGCATGCCATTCAATTAGGTTATACAGGTGATAAATCATTAAAGGAATAGTGCGCATATTCCTCCTGTAGAAACGAGTGATTTCGAAACCGAATCATTAGATATAGGCGCGAGACTCGACGTCAACCACGTGTTCGAAAGTCAGATTAGCATTGCTGACGCATTTTTACCCTCTCTCTCTCGTTTTAGAAATAGGAGCGAAAGCGTATATTATACGCCCAGGACGAAAAGGGTCAACAACCGTCGTCTGTTCCTCATTTTGGGAAGTCCCCGGGTGTTTACGGGTGTTCACGTCGTTCATTCATTTGGCGCAGACGGCCTTGACCGTCCATTCCGTGGCCCAGTTAGGAAAACATTTGTTTGTTTGATTTGCTTTGCCTCTACCAAATTGTTTTGCATTATTGGGGGTCTGGCATTATATGTTCTGTATTGTTCTGTTTTTTTTTTTGTGTGTTTGTTTTGTGCTGTTACTACGGCTGCGTGTGTTGCCTATCTGTTGTGAATGTGGGATGGCCACCCACCTAATTGCCCTTGAGAATTACACTTCTCCCATAAGTCAGTAAAACTAGCGCCCTCGCTGATCAGACGTCGTCTGTGCGGAAATTCCCGGGCGCCCATATATTCTATTCTTGTCCCCAATAAATCCGTGTCGTCGGTCCGTTGGTGAGACCAATTCATTTTCCATTCAGTCCCCAAGTGAGCCCGTTTCGTCGGTAATTCGGGAGACCTAAATATATATCCCAATCTAGTCCCCTGGCAAGCCCGTTTTATCGGTAATCAGGAGACCTATACATCCCTGTCTTGTCCCCAAGTCAGCCCGTTTGTCGTTACCTTGGGAGACCAATCTTGCTAACTCATCGTCCCCAATCAGCCCGCTTTTGTCGGTAAATAGGAGACCAATCATTGCTAAATTCATCGTCCCCAATCAGGGCGCTTCGTCGGTAAATTGGGAGACCAATCATTGCTAACTCATCGTCCCCAATCAGCCCGCTTCGTCGGTAAATCGAGACCAATCATCGCTAATTCATCGTCCCCAATCAGCCCGCTTCGTCGGTAAATCGGGAGACCAATCATTGCTAACTTATCGTCCCCAATCAGCCCATTTTGTCGGTAAATCGGGAGACCAATCATTGCTAACTCATCGTCCCCAATCAGCCCGCCTCGTCGGTAAACCGGAGACCAATCATTGCTAATTCATCGTCCCCAATCAGCCCGCTCCGTCGGTAAATCGAGACCAATCATCGCTAATTCATCGTCCCCAATCAGCCCGCTTCGTCGGTAAATCGGGAGACCAATCATTGCTAACTTATCGTCCCCAATCAGCCCATTTTGTCGGTAAATCGGGGAGACCAATCATCGCTAAGTCATCGTCCCTAATCAGCCCGCTTCGTCGGTAAATCGGAGACCAATCATCGCTAATTCATCGTCCCCAATCAGCCCGCTTCGTCGGTAAACCGGGAGACCAATCATTGCTAAATTCATCGTCCCCAATCAGCCCGCTTCGTCGGTAAACCGGGAGACCAATCATTGCTAATTCATCGTCACCAATCAGCCCGCTTCGTCGGTAAACCGGGAGACCAATCATTGCTAATTCATCGTCCCCAATCAGCCCGCTCCGTCGGTAAATAGGGAGACCAATCATCGCTAACTTATCGTCCCCAATCAGCCCATTTTGTCGGTAAATCGGGAGACCAATCATCGCTAATTCATCGTCCCCAATCAGCCCGCTTCGTCGGTAAATAGGGAGACCAATCATACGTCCTTTGAAAAAGTGTCCAAGATTCCCACAGCTCTGGGAAATTAATTCTGTGTGTTACTAGCGTCCTCTCCCGCCTGCAAAATGTCGACACTGTCTCAGCAGAGCGAGGATTTCAAGTTCTTCATGTCCTCAGGGAAGGAACTCGGCCTTTCCGGGAGAGAACTAAGAGACTGGGTACAGGAGAGGATGGACGCCATACAGGCAGAAAGACAGGCTCAGGAGAGACAAGTAGAAGCAGAAAGACAGGCTCAGGAGAGACGAGACGAAGCCGCACGGCAGGAACGAGAAGCAGAGAGACAGGAACGGGAGGCAGAGAGGCTGGCTCAGGAGAGACGGGAAGACGCAGAGAGACAAGAACGTGAGGCAGAAAGACTAGCCCAGGAGAAACGAGACGCAGCAGAAAGACTGGCCCAGGAGAAACGAGAAGAAGCCGAGAGGGAAGAAAGGGACAAGCAGCGTGCCCATGAACTCGCAATGCTGCAACAGAGTGGCCCTTCGCCTCCACCTGCCCCCCAGGGGATGAGTGCTTCAGCCAGGCTCGCCTGCATGCCAAAGTGGACGGAGGCTGAGCCCGAGGTGTGGCTCGACAGCGCCGAGACAGTGTTAAAGGCCTGCCCCTGAGTGCCGCCGAACTCTCCCTGGTGTTGGGCAAAGTTCCTTGGAGGAAGGCCCTGATTGCCTACAGGGCCCTCCCCGCCGGAGGAGCAGGAAAATTGGGAGGTCGTACGCCAGACTATTGCCAAGGCGTACGAGATAACCCTGAACGCTGGAGGAGGCGCTGGCGCGGGCCAGTGAAGGAGGCCAATCAAACCTGGGCAGACTGGGCCTACAAGTCCGAGCGTGCCCGTGCCAAATGGTTCGAGGCCGTGGGGGTTACTAGTGACCCTCACCGATGCCATCGAACAAATACAAATAGAGAACTTCCTACTCTACACCCCGCCGCCCTCGCCACGCACATCGCCGAGAAGGAGCCCCCACCTTAGCTGATTGCTGCCGAATAGCGGATCTATGGGACACCCATCACCCCAGGAGAGCTCGCTGCAGCGCAAAAATTACGCCACCCGCTTACCTATCGGGTGCCCTCCGCCGAAGAATGGGCAATCACAGAAGCCCCCGTCGTGTGCAGGTTCTGTAAAAAGATCGGGCATGCCAAGGAGCAATGCCGCAGTAAACCACCCGCGTCTCTCTCCCGGACAGCCCCTAATAAGTCGCCTGCGCCTCTGCAGGGGCAGTGCGAAGAGATTTCAGCAAAACCTTTTGCACGGCGTGCAAGGTTTATGGCCACTCTTCCTCATGGGCAAAATGCCCTAGAAATAATAAGGCAGGAACTCCCGCCGTCGCCCTGGCAGTAACGAATCCCGAGTCCCAGGCCCTCCTGCCGAGGGTCCCATCTATGTGGCACCTCCTCGAGGTAAATACTCAGCACGCCAGGTCAAGGCATTTGACGACTCTGGCGCGCAAATTTCCCTCATAAGGAGGGACAAAGTTCCCTATGGAGCTATAATAGACCGACGCAAGCTCGTCACCATTGAGGGCATTAACAATTTTAAATGATCCTCCCTACGGTCCAACTGAGGGTCACCTGACCCCACAGAGCCAGGACCTTCGTCTCGCCGTAGAAGGAAACACATTCCAGGAGACTATGACGTCCTCCTGGGCCAAGACTTTACGTCCCATTTCAAGCCACCACCATTCCGGGGTCCCAATTCCCCAATAAATCATCCAAATCCGAGTCCAGTGCCCGGCACGGCATCCGTGCCAGTGCCGAGGCCTCAGCCAGATCTCCTTCAGGAGAATCTCGGCCTTCAGCTCCTCTGCCAGTGCCCTTCGGCGCACTGAGCAGTGCCAGTCTCCGTCCGTCCAGACAGACGAGACCACCACCACATCGCCACCAGCGCCAGTGCCAATGTCAGTGCCTGAGCTGGTCACCCCTGCAAGCAAGTCGACCCCGCCCCCTCCGGCCGTCCCCTCTCTCTCGCCGCCCGCCGTGAGATTCTTCCGCGAAGTCATGATTCTGCCCCGCCTTCCTGGGCCGATGAACTCTGCGATCTGCGCCAGTTAATGTCCGAGATGGCGAACAAGATTCCTGGGTCAGTTGTCGCAGCAGCTGACCCAGATGGCACCCCCCTTCCCGCCCTTTGGCCTCGCCCTCCGATTCCCAGCCAAGGACAACGGTCCAAGGAGGAGAGGTTCAGCGGCGGAGTTACCACGGGGTGTGGGCGATCGCAGGTAGTCCACAAGGAGCCCTGAGCTCTTCTGGCCCCTGTGCAAACTTGGCATAGGGCCCCCTTCTTCATTTTGAACGTCTTGGCACCTTTCATCCAGGAGAGGATGCCAAGGCCTTCCGCTATCTTCTTCCTTTCCTTTGGAATTTCTATCCCTCATCCTTCTCTATCGATCTTTCCTTCACACTTTCCCTTACTTACCACCACAAGCGGCAGTTAACATATGGGATATCATCCCCTTTTGAAATGCATAAATCATTTTATTTTGAAGCAGTAAGAGAGACAGAGTGGGAAGTGGCACACCCTTACGCCCGTCCTTTGGCACAAGGCAGGCGTGTCAACTCTTCCTGAAGGGGTCGCGCCCTTTGGGTTTCTTTTCCCGCCCTCGGGCTGAGAGTTAGCTCTGACCGTCGTCTGTTGGCGACGGAAGTTAGATAAAGAAGTAAATCATAAATACCTCACTCTGTTATCCTTTATTTTCTATGTATATTATTTACTTTTGCATTTAATCTTTTCTTTTTTTTTTACGAATCTTGAGTCACAAGACTCCTGCCCTTACGAATTTTAACGTTGCTTTTTAATCACCAGTGGTGGCCCGCCCTTTAGTATGAAGTTATATCCTTCGTTGTTGTTCTGTGTAGTTTCCTTTATTTTTATTTACATTTCTTTTTGTTTTAATTATCCCTGTATAGAATGTTATCCTTGTCCATTTTCCCCTTCATTTGTTTATCCTCCCATTCATAAGTCGAGTAGTCTATTTTTAGCTTACACCCGAGTTGTAAGCTGCAGACGTAAAATTTAGCGTCATTTAAGTTGGAGAGTTAAAACCCGCGAATAATCTCTCTTTGCCTCACAGCTGTCAAGTTCTTGCCCCTTCAGATTAGCGTTCGTGGAAATATTAGTTATGCTCGTCGAGCTTGTGAATAATTGAGGTCGATTGAAAAGAAGAATTGAATTTTATTATTACAATTTTGGTAAAGGGGATATTATTTAATACCTACAGTGTATTGTCACGAATGCCGCCTCTTCAAGGCACAACTAATAGCATGCCTGTAATTCCAGGATAGCATTAAGGAATCAGTGGGTTTACATTTGTTTCCTTTTAAATTCTGCCTTGTATGTTTTATTTTGTTGTTGTTATTTTGAAATTTTGAAGTGTTCTTTGTTTATTTTCTTTTGAGCGCCTTATTACCCCAGTAAAGTAAATCGAATAAAGAATGGGTAGAAACAGTACTTAGGAAGTATTTGAGCAATAATTAATTTGCAAGCAAGTTTACCTTTTATTGTATATTCTAAATTGCACTCTGCTCCTAAAGTAAACCTTCAGTTTGTTATTGATTAGTGTGGCATCAGAGTTTTACAAATAAAGTAAAGTAAAGGTTGTAGCAAAGTAAAAGATAGAATAAAGTCGAACGTTTTCTTCGCTCATTTTTGCTTTTGTCAATATTCGCACCCGTTTATAGGTGTGAATATTATCTTGCCAGGAGCTGTAAAGAGTAGCGCCAAAATCCGCTAGAAACTCTTCTCCTTCCCTGCTTTGGGTTGGTTTGAACCTTTGAAGGTCAGGGGTAATAGGGCTCAGAGAAAATATAATAGTTTGGGGACAGTAAACTGGCTTTGCACTGTTTTCTTTGGTACAGGGAAAGAAAATCGTTTTCTATGATATCCAGGTGCGACCTGGGTCAGGACATCGCCCCCTACCCCTGTCCAGAAGCAATAAAGGTCAGGGCCAGGACAGCTCTCTCTCACACGCGTCGCTAGTTTGCCGAGAACAAGTCCAGTCTCGGGCCGTTGCCCCTGCCCTCCTCTTCCGCTCGCCGCCACGTGATCCCATCGCCGCCCTGTGTGCCCCGTGTTCCATTCCACGTGGCCTTAGAAGACTGCAAGGGGGATTGCAAGTCTTCCAAACGCAAGCTGACATTAAACGGCGGCCTTTTCATCATCCCAAGGGCGCCCTTTTCCGCCCCAATCTACGACTTGAAGAAATACCTTGGAGAGGGAGGCTACCATTTGTCCACGCTCCCACACGTGGTACTCGGCAGAAGACGTCAGCCCTACGCCCCTACAAATGTGGTAATGTACCCAAAACGAGTTGCTAGTCACGATTACTTAGCCCTTTTGCATTTATTAATCTCTGGGCCTATAACTTTGTGTTCCTGATATTCCTTGGTTCAAGCCAGGCCCACGTGTTCACAGCTTCTTTCCTCTGAGTCACAAGTAACGCCTCGGGGAGTCCTTGGCGCCTTCAGTGCACCCTCGAGTAATTCAATCCCCAAATTCCAGCATTAGATGTGTAACGTGGGTCCAAATATCGTTTCAGAAAGACGCCTGTAGCAGAATTATCCTTGGTCCGTGTTCGTGGCATTCCCTAAGCTCCCCCCTTCGGGAGGACTTCACAGCAGTAATTTACCGTATTTTCAGTTAATTTTCCTTTTGACCTTGTGTGCTATCAAATATAACTATTTTTATATCCACGTGTTTCACGCACTTCCCTAGTGAAGAGCCCTCCTCCGCTCCGTGTACTTTCTTTTTTGTTTGTGTTTTATATGTCCTGGGTATTTTACAAGGCCATTTTCGAGTAAAGTAATAATTGTGAGTCATAAGATCCACCTGCACCAGGAAACATATAAATATATATATATATATATATATATATATATATATATATATATATATATATATATATATATATATATATATATATATATATATATATATATATATATATATATATATATATATATATATATATATATATATATATATATATATATATATATATATATATATATATATATATATATATATATTGGAGCTGAGGCTCGAAGTATACATCACGAAGGAAGCAGTAGGGAAAGGCATCCTCATCATCTACAGTTTATTTTCAATGCCGACGTTTCATGACGAATTCCAAGTCGTATTTTCAAGGCTATGAAATATAATATAATTTGCGAACATCAATAACAAATTAATGCAATGGCAACAGCTCTTAAGTAGTAAAACATTTAAAACAAAACACCTCATTCCAAGACAAGTCAATAATAAGTAAAAGGAGTTCACTAAAATCTTAAAACAACCTACCTATATGAAAGAAAGAGCAAGACTAACATAAATAAATAAAAACAGAGTGAGGAAAACCAGTTGCCCAAACTAGGCAATAAACAATTTCATTGAGGACGATTTAGTATTTAACGACGGTACTGTCTTCTTGATAATTATGGATTCTAGGATGGTTAAGTCGTTGTTATTTTGCACTTTACCTAAGATGGAAAAATCCTTGCTGTCAATATAAGTTTTACATAATTTTGAATGATTTCGTATATCTGATTGCTCAGGATTATATAACCTGCTACCTGTTCTATGACTTATGCCCCTGTGGGAATCTATGCGGACCTTCAACAGCCTCCTCGTGCATCCCACGTATATCCCGTGATCACATCCCGGGCAAGTATACTTGTAAACAATGCTGGACGAAAGCAGAGGACTGAGCCGGTCTTTGACTCTGAACAGAGACCCTATTGTTAAGGGATTCTTCGGAATGATTTTCAGATTTAAAGCTGGAAAACTCTTTTGAATAATGGCTGTACATTTTTTCCTAAAAGTATCATCATGCACGAAAGGGAAACTTGCATGCATCTTCAGTTTCGGCACAGTCGATTCCGGTGTTGCCTGAGTCATTTTCTGCATTAGCAGTTTATTTAGGGATCTGAAAAAAGTCGTGAAGGAAACAATTATTATTGAAGTATTTCACTAAAAAGGATCTCATCGTGGAAACTCATCCAGTTTGACGAGTGGGTATAAGCCCTATGGAGGAGGGTTAAAATAGAGTTCAGTTTAAAATTAAAGAAACACTAACTGTAAAAATTCATTTACAAACCAGTAAATGTATTTTTTTTATACACACCTGTCTAAAAACCTGATTCACCTCTGGAAATAATAAGATCAAGGAAGGGAAGTTTGTTATTTATCTCCCTCTCCATAGTGAACCTTATGTTAGGATGTTGCCGGTTGACGAACTCCAGAAAGGACTCTGCATGACATTCATGACGAAATAGGGAGAACGTGTCGTCAACATATCTTCTATAAAATAGAGGGCGGAACCTAATGGGACATTCTTCTAATATGCGCTCCTCCAGGGAACACATGATGTTAGCAAAAATTGGACCAAGTGGTGATCCCATGGCCATCCCTTCAGTTTGTTTATACAAAATGCCATTGAAGACAAAGGTCGTGTCCAGCACGGCCAGCTCTAAAAGTTGTTTAAAAAATGTTCTACTAAAATTATTAAAAATTGCATCTTCATCAGTAAAAAGTTTGCTTAATATTATCTCAACAGTCTCCCCCACCGGGACATTTGTAAATAAGGATTCCACGTCTAAGCTTACCATATATAAGTCTGAGTCTTGCCTGAGAATGTTCTCTTTAAACTTAGTGGAATTGGTTATCAAAAAATTTTTTTTTGTTAAGGGTTCTAACAAGGGAACAAGAAATTTGGCTAATTTATAATGTGGCGTATTCCGTGAGGAGAGGATTGGGCGTAAAGGGACTCCTTCTTTGTGGATCTTGGGGAGACCATATAAAAAAACCATATGATGAATCAGTGGAAAAAACGAGACTCGTTTATTTAACTATGTTAAAAAATCTTACGACTCCATCTGTTGCAAGTACACAGATCTATACACGCGAAAAATCTTTGATCGAGAAATGTGTGATTTACATCGGCAACAATTTCTGTGATATTCAACAATATTTCAGCACACGGTGACACGCAATATCGTAATGTCGGGAAAGTAATTGGAGATAATAGAGGGCATAAATAACAACCTTCTAATGCACTGATATATTGGGCTAATATTCATACCATGACCGTTGAGGCACGACTCTCATATATATATATATATATATATATATATATATATATATATATATATATATATATATATATATATATATATATATATATATATATATATATACTGTATATATCTAAATAGGAACCACTGATTTTCTCTGCAATTGATTTCATATTTTCTCTGGGGAAGGTTTGCTGTAAAATAAGTTAAAATAGTAGATTATTAATTTTAGATGACAAATTTCTTTTGGCTGTTACAATTCAACGAATCTTTCTTTTACCGAATGAATTTCTTTATTTATTCAAGTGTTTTAACAGTAAGGGTAAAATTATAATTATCTTTAAAACCAGGAAATAAAGGAAATAATTCTACGATGCAATTATTAATTCAACAGTATGTATGCATATATATATATATATATATATATATATATATATATATATATATATATATATATATATATATATATATATATATATATATATATATATATATATATATATATATATATATATATATATAATCATGAAGCTACAAATGTCGCTTAATATCAAATCCACGCTGCCTCGGGAATATCCCTGATGGGGAATTGTCTTCGAAGGAGAATTTATAAGTGATAAATGGACGGGCACTGCCGAGTCTCGATCCCACGACACAGATGCGCATCCAGCAACTCCAGTCGATGTTACCACTGAGCTATCAACAGAGGTATAAATTAATGCCGAATCTAGTGTACTTTATTTACCCGTGGTAACGTCGACTGGAGTTGCTGGATGCGCATCGGTGTCGTGGGATCGAGACTCGGCAGTGACCATTCATTTATCACTTACAAATTCCCCTTCGGTGATAATTCCCCATCGGGGATATTCCTGAGGCAGCGTGGATTTGATATTAATTTGCATGACCTTGATAACTTCATGACTGTATATAAATCACGGTGTGATAAAAATGTCATATATATATATATATATATATATATATATATATATATATATATATATATATATATATATATATATATATATATATATATATATATATATATATATATATATATATATATATATATATATATATATATATATATATATATATATATATATATATATATATATATATATGTATATATATATATATATATATATATATATATATATATATATATATATATATATATATATATATATATATATATATATATATATATATATATATATATATATATATATATATATATATACATATATATGGTATATAATTCGGCGCTTAATGTATGTCCGAATCATTAGACAACGAGCATAGGAGTACGCACAGATATACGAGTATATACGAATGCATACAACAAAAGATATATTACTATTATAATTCAATTGTATGAACGTTAATACAACTGTATGCTTGTCATAAAAATTTATACAAAAATCAGAAGAAACCTGTTATTCCAAGTATTACCAGAGTAAAATGCAAAGATATTATTAAGTATTTTTCTGCACTGAGTGTTCTGTACCCTTGAGACATATTCAGCAAATGAAAGCATTTATCCTTTCGTTTTTACTCATCAATAATCCTCTTTAGATTTTTAGATGAGTATGTGATTTTAAATGTAATGTGTTCATATTATTTGTTTCTTTTATGGAATAGATCCAAGGCAGAGAATTGAATTCCAGGTACTAATATCGTCAATAATATATACACACACACACACACACACACACACATATATATATATATATATATATATATATATATATATATATATATATATATGTATATA
>NC_089764.1:9563583-9573583 GCF_040412425.1 Macrobrachium rosenbergii
CTCAGTCAAACTGGGCCAAGCCCCTTTCCAGGGAAAGGAAATCATGCTATTTGGAAACAGATGAAATTATATGAAAGGCTTCACTATGTAGTGTCGATTCGGTGTTGTTTAAACCATGGCCACCTCAGCAAGGAAGGGACACCAATAGAGTCCAAAGTCTTATTTAGCAACATGAATAATAAATCTAAAACTATTTCCATTGAGAACAACAGGACTACAGTTTGACAAAGTTATGCAATCATCTTCATGTTTGTTAAACAATACGCTTCAGGTACAACGTAGGGTATCAGTAGGCGTCCAGAGTTTTACTTAAGAATATTTAAGTAATACCTTGATCACATAATTGCCGCTGCATCAAGCAGGCGAGCAAAGTTTACCATGGACATCTCGTTTGTTAAAGACACATGTAAAAAACAATTCTAGTGATTAGCATACAAATAAATACCATCTTGATAAATAAATATAAAAATTTCATGCTGAATATTTCTTGTTCTGTGGGAGCTTCAAAGAATTATATATATATATATATATATATATATATATATATATATATATATATATATATATATATATATATATATATATATATATATATATACATATATATATATATATATATATATATATATATATATATATATATATATATATATATATATATATATATATATATATATATATATATATATATATATATATATATATATATATATATATATATATATATATATATATATATATATATATATATATATATATATATATATATTATATATATATATATATATATATATATATATATATATATATATATATATATATATATATATATATATATATATATATATATATATATATATATATATATATATATATATATATATATATATATATATATATATATATATATATATATATATATATATATATATATATATATATATATATATATATATATATATATATATATATATATATATATATATATATATATATATAGAGAGAGAGAGAGAGAGAGAGAGAGAGAGAGAGAGAGAGAGAGAGAGAGAGAGAGAGAGAGAGATTCTGAAAGTGACAGTGGCATAGAACCGACACTTGTTGCAAAGGTTATCACTCGAAATCATTTAATATTTTCGAGAAATATCTTTACTTCGTCTTTATAACAGCGCCGTAAATATCTGCAACCTTCTCACAGGATATGAAATCTTAATTCGTAGTTCTAAAGCACAATTTACCTCTCATTAACGTACCGATAACCACTAGAAAATACAGAGAAAATCTAATCTTTTTACAACGCAGGTGGTAATCCTTTAAATAAACAGTAAAAACAAGAAGAGTAGTTATTGCTTACTCGTTCAGCATTCTTTTTTCAATTCGGTATAATGTTTTTTGAAAAATATTTTTTCCCAACGCACTGATGACCTAAGTTCATGAATTGTTTTATTGAAAATAAGATCAATATTTACCTGTTACCAAAAACAATACCCATGTAACAGATTGAATAAAATATAAGATATTTCATGACCAGAAATGAATAAATATACTTATTTACATAAACACTTTGTAACAAACCTAAAGATCATCACCCAATGTTTAAACGAAAAGCAGCCTTTAGAGGGCTTATGGTGGAAAGAAAATGATCTTAATCTCGTATATTTTTAAGCGGTCCATCTTCCGTCCTCTGAAGTTAAGCGTAGCTTCGAAAACTTAATCAGTATTGAAAACTTTTCATGGTTTCATTACCAAGCAAGGCAATACAAAACCCTCGCGTAATAGCAAGATTAAATAATAATAATAATAATAATAATAATAATAATAATAATAATAATAATAATAATAATAATAATAATAATAATAATAATAATAATAATAGCCTGTAAACTCAACCATTCCAGATAATGTTCCGATACTCTCATTTATAACTCTGAAACTAGGCGTAAATATTGGCCTATTTGAGAGGTTAGAAATTCTAGTTTAATATTAGGAGAGATATTTAGGCTCCAGTTATAAAAGTAACAAATTAATGCAATAGTTAAGTTAGTTTCATAACTTCTTACACAACTATAATGGAAAATTTTCAGTAAATATCCTTCAAAAATCAGACTTGGTCTTCTGCGGTAGCCTATATATATCTTTTTACAGTTTCATAGACTTCTCGAGAAACATTTCAGGTTAATTACTGATATTCTTATTAGTGACCCAGTGGCACAATAGCACAATTGAGCGCCACTTCTAATTATTCTGATTCCCTAGAAATACTAGAAATTAGAATTCACATATGCAACATAATGTGGCATTTTGGCAGAAACGCTCCAAGACCTCTAAATTCCCTGTGATTTTATATTTGTAAAGATGAGAAATAGTACTGATTTTTTCCCCTTGAGGCTACTAGTACTAAAAAGCCATTAGGACCATTTTACAAAGATTTGTTCCATTTTGTGTTATCTCTTGATCTTGAAAATAGGCCAGTGTCAGAATAATTTTTGTCAAAAAATCTGGGGGGAGGGGGGAGCCTGTCAGGTGGTTCATAGTTCTAGTTATCCCTTTTCAAGGAAATATTCGAGTCAAGGTAATCATATCATGTTTTCGGGACTTCATGTGAGAAAGATACCACGTTTATCTATTGCCAGTGAAATCAAGTTTTATCAGATTTACTCCATATTTCATTGTACGTCAGTTATCATAGATATCTTTCAGTGTAATAAGTGAATTGTTATTTATCACATTCGTCAGACTGTCAACGAAAGCTTTACTTTTATAGATGAGTACTCGATTAATTCTGGCTATGAATTGTATTCCGCTGAACTTAAACGGACCCCATCGTCCGTACATGAAACAAATCATGACACACTCAAGGAGAGAGAGAGAGAGAGAGAGAGAGAGAGAGAGAGAGAGAGAGAGAGAGAGAGAGAGAGGCAGGCATAAAACCTCGCAAACCAAAATGAAAGTCCATCTGAAGTACTACAGTTATGAACGCCCCGTGACCTAATATTGCTCAGTGGGGTGAGGAAATTAGATTCTGAAAATCTGATGGAATATTTCGAGAGCTCGGGGCGAGAGGACTTCATGAAATGACATAAAAGGATTAATGTAGTTGACGCATTTATTGGTTGTCTGCAATATCTGTTCCCTGTGAATAGCAGAGGGAGGCCTTATTCAATATCGAAGTCTATGCTTATGGCTGTGACAATAGTAGAATAATCCTTGTGCGTTATATTGCTTTAGGACAAAGGGACAAGGGGCACTGTATATTATGTGTTGAATGTCTCAGATATTTGTTTACACGGCGTTGCGGAATTGGAATCACTGGAACAAAGAAAAAAGAGCAAATAATTATGCTTTTGTTAAAGTATTAAGTAACATATTTCGTTAAGAGAAGTGAAGAATACCTCTTTACGGAAATTGAGCTATTTATAGTGAAAGATAACACGAAAACTCAAATAAATTAAAATTTATATTTCTTAGGAATAAATTCTATACTGCTACTTCCATCATCAGGCCTATAATGAGTGAGTAAACTTCATATTAAAATAGGAGATTTTAAACTTCTGTATGAGTACGTTGTCACAGAAACTTTTCAGAGTAAGTGAAATCATATTTTGCTTCGTAATGCCTACTTTTCCCGAATGTTTCAGACACCGTTGTTTTTCTGCCCATCCGTTCTTTATCGTAAATAGTTACTTACATGTCTATAAAAAAAAGGGTTTTGTCTATTTACCAGCCTTCTTCATTAAATTGAACATCGATATTATAATGTGTTTTTAAATGGCCTCTGTTTTTAAATTAGTTCCTAAAACATCTATACTTGCTTTAAGTATTCAAAACATGAGATGAGATACTGTTAATTTTTCACATATTTTTTTGTTCCATATATTAATGATTTACGCGTGCAGGAATTTGACAGAGCTTCTATGAAGCTCTTGATTTAAAACAATTAATTCTCATTAAATGCTCAAAAGACCAGAATTCCTCCAACAATCTATCACAGGAGCGTTTAAAATAGCGTTCTGTGGAAGCACTTTGCAGAATGTTCTCAAGCAGTAAAGCGATCAAGTGCCCCAGGCATAGCATACTAATAATTGCGTGATTTACCGATAAAAAAGCTTAGATCAGGATTCCTTTGGTCGAGTGAATTAACGATATGCAACCTCAAGTCAGGAATCCAATGCGACTTTAACACGTGCTATTGGGCATCTCTTGGGCATCTTATTGGGCATCCTAATTATTAATGAGTATACTAGGCACAGATTGGGTTACAGGTTGTTTAGCTAATCTGAATCATGCATCATTGTGTTATCGGATTTATTTAAATTGTCTCAGGTTTTAAAAAGTAAAGTGTAATCCCCTCCACCACAAAAAAAAAAAAAAAAAATGCCTAAATCAAGTAAACTACTTCCTATGGAATTCTACAAGTCCTTTGTTTTCGAAGTTAATCGTCTTTGCTCTCTGTCTCTGACTTTGGACAGTTTCCTGGAAAATTCAGTTTGACACTTGGATACAATTGTTCATGGTGGTTAGTCATATGTGGTAGGCCACATCTTTGCAGCTATAGCTATCAAGATGTGGCCCACCACATTTGACTAACCAACATGAACAATTTCTGTTAAGAGATTTAAAAACCTCATGTCCAAACTAAGGATATGGGATTGATGCAGAATAACACTATCTGCATAGGCAAGAAGCTTTTTTTTCCAAGGCCAAGTGATATTTTCTTTTTACCTGTGATATTTGTTTAGCATTGTTTGTCACTGGAGCGCGTGATATCGTGTAACGAGAAGAGAAGCTAAGACTAGGTTTAATATAGATATATTAAATTTTTATTTTTCGTGTATGATGAAGTCTTTGTAATGTTTGTTCTTAGTATTTTGTGTCTAAATTCCTATAAACTGTATTAAATTTGACATCCATGTATTTCCTTTTGTTCAAAATAGCTGTACTAACTGCTCCATCCCTCTTACATTGGTCCATTTCAACAGTATGTATATTCATTGACGTAAAGAAATACCTCTCTAACAACGATATATTTTCTTAGTGTGAAAATTAGTCCTTGCCACACGACTAATTCTTTGTTCTTCTCTCGCCCGTCGGTACATATTCTTCCACGAAGTCATTCTCCTCAGATTTTAAGATTTTTACCATCCGCTGAGACCCCAGGTGATTTTCCTTTATCTATTGTAATGGCCTGCTTCGAGAGCACCACGCACGCTATACTGTTATTAAAATACTCAATATTCGCTAAACAGCTAAGAAGTCCACAAGGAGTGGAATCATATACCAAAACAATCACTAAATGTGCAAGACTATTGTTATGAATTCAGGCTTCTGCCATTTTAAAAAGATAAAATATTTCAAGAAAATACAATCCCTAACTTAACTGGGGAAGTCAGAGGGCCGTTTCCAGACAAAGCTGGCAGAAAATGCCCAGGTCCTCTTCTTCCCTATTATAAATGCATTTTCACATGGTTGGCCACTCTTTAAGCTTTTAATCCTCTGTCTCCTTATTTTCGACCTTATGCTGGCACAGAACCTCCTCATCCCAGATAATGCCAGCGAAGACGTGTCAAACAAGGGTCTGAGAAAGAAAAGCGAGAGAGACTATGGCGGGTGGTCGGTCAAGGAACATCTCCCTCTCAGCTGGAATAGAATTCCCCCTTTGTGGAGCGGCCCCCCACCCCCTTTTTCCTAAGAAGTTAACATGCCCCACATTCCAACTCCAGTGAGGGCAGCCATCCAAATACGACTGGGATTCATCCTTGCTCTAATTATGAGAGCAGATTTTGTGTCAACAGGTATGTCTGTATAGGGAAGGGGGATTTTGCCCAAACAAATTTCTATAATCCTCTCGTCTTTCAATTTCAAGCTTCCCTCCCTTGTGAAGAATGTTTTCAACTGACAATCAGTGATTAAATCTTCCTTGTTTAATGAGTTATATTTTCAGAATTAAATAAGTGAAATAAAGTGATTTAATAAGCGAATTAAGTGCCTCCCCCCGTCTTAGCCTTTGTTCACTTACTTGTTGGCCTGCATGTTAATTTTAATGATCAAAGTAGCTCTCTCTCTGCATTTTCTGGAGACTTTCTTTCACGTGTGAAATCAACTCTGCCTTCGCATCCCTGTTACCACTTCGCCAATTTACTCCATTCAAGTCTGTTGCGAATAAAATCTCTCATTGCTTAATTTGGGATACCATTCCCTGAGAAGAACTCTTTGTAGCTGGGTCAAATTGTTTCTTTGTTATTATAGCTTTAATTAATTTTGTTTCTCCCTGTAACTATTCTTTATCAAATTGTGAGTCCCTTTGGAAATAAATTGTACTTGATTTTGATCTACTCATGTGTAAATAAACCTTAGAATTTACTCTGGGTCTCACTGGCGACCATTCATTGTCTTGTTTCCTCTTTTAATTACAAGTAGCAAATCCCCAGTCTCAAAGCCAGGTAAGATTTCAATATTATTATTATTCCCCGGCTCGCACTTGTAACACTATTCCATGGGGACAAATAAGCACCGACAAAAACTCATAATTAACCTTAATCTTATGTAAACCTCAACTCAAGGCTTAAAACTATTTCATTTTTACATCGCCGCTAAACAAAAGGACGACAGAAAATACAAGTAAGATTACTAAACATACCATCACCTCACCTACCCGTACATAAGCTTACCCCGTCAGCACACATACCGTAATCAGAACGATACAGAGATTACCTGATTACCTGCATAGACCTCTATAATTATACCCAAACCACTTAACTTTATTGAACAATGCGTGATAATGCATCAACGACAATATTATCTTCACCTGAAATATGGGCACATTCCAGGTTCCATTTTTGTAGCAAGAGACTCCAACGCATTAATCGTTGGTTTTGATTTCTAAACCTATTTTAAGAAATGTTAACGGATTGTGGTCCGTTAATATTCTGATAGAAGAATCTGTGGAAGAAAGATAAACCTGAAAATGGTTAACAGCCAAAACTAAATCTAATGTCTCTTTCTCCGGGGGACAATTTTTTGGAAAAGAACGCAACAGGATGAGAAACTCCCTGTTCGTCCTTCTGTAATAACACCGCTCCAACACCAGCATCACTTGCATCAGTGGCAAGCGAGAATGGAATGTCAAAATCGGGGACTATCAAAATCGGGAAATTAGTTAATACCTGTGTTAATTGTTCGAACGCATTTTGGGTCTCATTAGTCCACATAAGCAATAAATTTTTACGCAATAAATTAGTCAGAGGTTCAGCAATAACAGAAAAGTTCTTAACAAACCTGTGCTAATACCCTACCAAATCAAGGAATTTCCTGACATCCCTCCAACATTTAGGAATTTCAGTGCCTTAATGGACTCCACGTTTGCCTGCTTCGGAACAACCTTACCACAACCGACTTCATGACCCAAATATACCACCTTTGCTTTAGCAATCACACTCCTATTTAAATTAATTACTAAACCAGCTTTTTTCAAAACCTCGAAAAATGCTCTGATACGTTTTAGATGGGTGTCCCAGTCATCGTTATAAATTACAATGTCGTCAATATAGACAAACACACCCCTCCAAATTATGTAACAACGTATTCATTAACTTTTGAAAAGTAGCGGCCGCGTTCTTCCAACAGAAAGGCATAACTCTGCACTGAAATAATCCTTGGAGCGTTACAAAAAGCTGACACGGCCCTCGCCCGTTTAGACAGAGGAACTTGCCAATAACCTTTCAACAAGTCGAATTTACAAATACATTTCGACCTTCCCTTCCTATCAATACAATCTTCTATTCGAGGTTTGGTGACCTCATTCACCTTACGGTAATGAAAACGCAACCTGAAATCCCCGTCGGGTATCTTTACCAATATAACAGGCGATGACCAGGGACTTTTGCTGGGTTCAGTCAGACTGTGTTTCAACATATAATCAACCTCTTTTGGATTCAGCCTGTAAGGAGAGTGTTTCGAGGGTGTGGCATTACCCATATCAACGTCATGTTCAAGGACAGATGTCTGTCCTGGAACATCTGAACACAATTCCTTATAATTAAATATAAATTTCTTCAAAGACATTTGTTCTACACTACTTAAATGAGAAGTCATATCAGCAAAATTTTTCAAAGAACCCTTATTGTCGGAAAGCCTTACAATCCCATCAAAAAAAATTTCATCAACATTTTCACCCTCTGAAAAAGAAAATCCCTTATTGTTACCAGAACTTACAGCATCCCCAACGCTTGCCACGGGAATAACTTTCTCACGTTCCCTGGATGCCTTCAGCATGTTTATTTGACATAGCTGAAATGGTTTTCTTCTCTCAGGTGTCTCTGCTAAATAATTAACCTCTTGGAATGGGTAGTAAAACCAATACTTCATCGCCTACCGCAAAGTCATGTGCTTTAGACCTTCTGTCAAAAAAGTACTTCATTCTTTCTTGACTGTACAAAATTTTCACCTGCAAATTTCCACGCCTTTATCAACTTTTTACTTAAATTAGACACATAATCTAATAAATTAATTTCAGGGACGTCTTCCTCCCAGGACTCCCACATCAAGAGGTCCACGAACACAAAGACCAAACACGAGACTAAAAGGTGAAAAACCTAAAGGCTGACTTGGGACAGAACGAAAAGCGAACAACAAATAAGGTAATTCCTCATCCCATTCAGACCCATTAATCAAACAATACTTCTTTATCATAGATTTCTGTGTCCGATGAAATCTTTCTAGAGCCCCCTGACTTCCCGGATGATACGGAGAAGTTACATGTTTAATATTTAGCTGTACCATTTTACCTCGCATATACCTATTGACAAAATTATTACCAGAATCTGATTGAATTATTTTAGGCATCTTAAACCTGGTGAAAAAATCAATATGTACATCAACAATTTTCACGCTTTTTATTGTTCGTAGTGGTATTGCCTCAGGATATCGAGACCATCTTATCCATTATAGTCAAAATATATTTATTTCCGCTACGAGTCTTCGGTAAAAGTCCAACAACTTCAATAATGGCCTCTTTAAAAGGTTCATAGACAGCAGGAATAGGATATAAAGGTGCTTTTGGTACTGGCTGGTTTGGCTTTCCGACCTTCTGACAGACATCACAACTATTAACAAATTTCTTCCCGTCTGGCTTCATCTTGGGACAGTAATAATTCATAAGCAACTCACCAGCAGTCTTATAAATGCCAAAATGACCAGCCAAGCCATTTTCATGGGTTAAAGTCATTAGCTCATTCCTGTAAACGAAAGGTATCAAATCCTGTTTTAAAACCTCACAGTTCATCATTATTAGCATCCATGGGTCTACTTACCCTATATAAAATATTCCTGATTATCTTAAATTTGGGGACGATCAAATCAGATTTTTCTCCTGATTCCATAGGAAGACCCTGAAAATTCTTTTTCTGAACCTTAATAAGCTCATCGACTGACCACTTAGGTTTATCCTCCAAAATACTATTATCTCTTACAACTACGCTATCACTGCGATCTAAACTGCTCGAATCTACATCAATTGTTGACTCTGCACCGTCAACAATTCTAGACCCAGAACGAGTTACTACAGCTACTTCATTATCAGGATTTATTAATATTGGGAAAGTCTTATTCTCAAGGGCAACATCATTCCCTAAAACAACACCCACATCCTTAACAGGAAATTTTTCAACAATGGCGAATTTTGAATTCCCTGAAAAGGGAGGACAAATTAAATAAAAATTCCTGATAGGATACGACTTAACCGTGTCCGGAAAACCACTTAATAATACAAACTCATTATTGGTATAGAGAAAATAATTCGGCAATGACTCCCGAAGAGTCAGGGACTGAGCGGCACCTGTGTCACGCAAAATTCGCCCACTCTTCTTCTCACCTGATTACTCGACGAGACACTACCAGAGGGCAAATGTTTCTGAAAAGGCTCCCAGGACTTGCTGCTACCTAGTCATTGGTTCATGGTTCTTGCTGGAACAGATTCCCTTTTTTTTTTTTTTTTTTTTTTTTTTTT
>NC_089764.1:9578583-9608872 GCF_040412425.1 Macrobrachium rosenbergii
CATGGCTGTCTGTCGAATTGACAACATATTAATAAATGGAAGAAAGGATCTACCCAGAAGGAAGTTGTATCTCCTGGGAATCAAAAGAGAAAAATAATAAAACATATTAAGATTCTTGCAAGAAACATATTGATATCACTAAAGCAATTGATTTAATAATATTATATAAATCATATATATATATTACTGAAATATATCTTTATTTATCTATGAATGTTTTATATATCTTGGAGTGATTCCTGATATATACTGTTCAGGGATGGATAATATATATGAGCATATATATATATATATAGATATAGATGAATTTATACGCATTCCTTATATGCAAGACGATTCTTTCAGGAAGAAAATCAACATCGAAAGGAATTATAATAGGAACCCCCGAACAGTTGGCGCTCTCTTCAATAAAGACCATAGTATGTTTACATCCAACGTTATATATATATATATATATATACTATATATATATATCGATGCTATAGAGGAGTAGCTTTATAGAAAATAAAGATTTTTCATAATAGACAAGTACAAAAATATGATTTAATATATGAATATTATTAAATACATATATTAAATATATATATACAGTGTTTATTGTATGGTCTTATATATATCTGTCTGTATGTTTATTTATTTATTTATATTATCTCTTTGTAATATATATGCAGTACTGTAGTTTGTTTTAATAGGTTGTTATATCTTTTACTTGTTCTTCTATATAGGTTTTATATTATATTGTGAACGTTTTATTGTATTATAATTTATGTGATTTTAATTTTAATTTATGATTATATATATATGAAAATATATATAGTTATATATATTTATATATATATATATATATATATATATATATATATATGTGTGTGTGTGAGTGTGTGTTGTCGTTCTTAGAATAGCTTAATCATTCTGATATATGCCAAGTGTTGGCTATATCCAGATATGAGTTGTGTGTGTGTTATGTGTGTGTGTGCTGTGATTTTTGAACCCTTTCATAAAATGAGACTCTTGATGTTAAAATCATTCTGACGTGCCAAGTGTTGGCTACTTCCAGACTATGAGTTACTTCGCTTTATGCTCGTCCCCGCTGGATTTTTTGAACCCTTTCCCAAAATGAGACTCTTGATGTTATTTTCTGTCTACTCTCTTTTCTTTGGTCTTTTGGGTGGATGTATTTTTTGGGAAATATTCATCTGGAAGTCTCTTAGATGTTAAATATTTATGTTCTACATTTGACGCTTTAAAGAGTTATAAAAATTTTCCATTTTGTACATATAGAATCATCTTTAGGATCAAGAAGGCAGAAGAAGAATAAAACTGAATTTATGAGACTTAATTTGTGAACAGGCATATTGGAGAAGGTCATTGATGGACCAAATAACAAACAAAAAAAGGCCTCCAGAAATAAAAGAGGATAATTATTATGATTATGATGATCTTATTTAAATAGATCCAGGAATGACTGAAAGAAAATAGAGCACCATTAAGTATCATCAACGATGGGGAAAGGAGTTGGTGTAGCGTTTGTAACAACAGCTATAAAAAAGTTTAACAAAACGTTAGAGAGAATTTTATAGAGTGGAATAGACATCAGAAAATTAAACCAACAGAGCCTCTAATATCAGAGCAGCTATATAGGATTTTGCATTCCCGCAGAGATTATGATTAAAAAATTAAATTCGGTAAATTTTTGTACAAAAAAGAAGTGAAATGACAATATTGCGAACATTGTAGAACGATCGTTCTGCGCTGTAGCGTGCAAAAAGTATGCATTATGATATTGCATAGTGTATACAAGAAATTCATATATAATTCATGAGCATATGTATTTTCACGATAGAAACCCATTTGACATAAAATTGCCATTTCTCTCATTTCATACATCTAAAAAACTGATTAATTACTACAAATAGCGAAAATACCATTTACGAAACAGTTTATCTAATGAAGTTGCCTGATCGGTGTGAATATTATTTTTGATACATTTTTTATTTACTTGATAGGCCGTTTGCTTCGTAATAACACTACAGAAAATTCCAATGCATACTTTACATTTAAAAAAAAAATCAGAAGCACAGACTTACTTACCCAAATCTGTAATGATTAAACATACTAAAAATGCATCTTTCCTCGGAAAGAAGCAAGAGCAATACAAGTTCAAATTCTTCCTTTTCCTTAAAGCAAAATATCTGTTACTTTTGATACCAAAACGATAACAATCTCAACAAGTAATATTCATTAGATCAAAAGGTAGTAATCTTTCTCTATTACATTTTCCACGTGAGCGCATTAAAAGGATGAGATGACAATGAAAAACGATTTTGCTTAATAATGCATAGTAAGTGGGGCCCTCTGGTAGGTTTTTTTTAAAATTCACTGATTAACCTGAAGATCTGAAGTGATAATGTATTTTTTAAATATATTAAAACAAACAAAAATTCCTCTTCAAAAGAAGAAAATGGATAGACTAGATCATTCCCAAATCTTGAGAGGAAATTGTGTGAAAAACGAAAGCGGACATGACCTAATCAACGAAGGGGAAAAATGTGACAGAGAGAGGGAAAAATGTGGCAGAGAGAGAGGGAGGAGAGGAAGAGTGGAAAATTAATAGGAGGAAGAACAAAAGACGTGAAGACACAAGTGGGATGTAAAAAGTGTGATGAGAAGGGAAAGGAAAGAAGCGCAATATGGCTTTCAACAATATGGACAATATAGAACTTCGGTAAAGGGACGACAAGACAATGAATGGGAACAACGGAAAGGAGAAAGAGAAGAGAATAATATGAATATATATATATATATATATATATATATATATATATATATATATATATATATATATATATATATATATATATATATATATATATATATATATATATATATATATATATATATATATATATTGTTTATATCGTTTACAACCATTTCACCTTTCTCCACCTCCTGACACAAGCAAAAAAAAATTAAACAACGAAACAGAAAGACAGTAGGTTGTTTAGGAGACATAGTGCAAGAGAATATTTCATCAGAGGTGAGGCCATAATTGAGATCTTTCTCTCGCTATGTCTCTCTTTTTCTCACTCACTGTATATATATATATATATATATATATATATATATATATATATATATATATATATATATATATATATATATATATATATATAGATATATATATATATATATATATATATATATATATATATATATATATATATATATATATATATATATATATATATATATATATATATATATATATATATATATATATATATATATATATATATATATAACACTCTTATAGCCCCAATATCCACAGATGCTGTGCTGTGGTAACTTGACCATCCATCGTTGTTTATAAGGTTCTTTTATGGACAGAATAACTCAGAATTAAAGACCCATACGAGACGTATAAGGAAGCTCCACTAGTAGAATTTCATCAATGGATACGGAGGCAAAATGATAAAATAACTAAACAAAAAGTAGCCATCAAGTTGCATAATTGCAAGAGCATTCGTTTTATACCCATAAAAGTTTCGGTGTTGCGATTTTTTTTTTCCGAGAGAAGACAAACCTGGAGTTTCGTTAGGAAAAGTTTTTGCTTCATAGGCAGCGTTTGAGTAAAAGGAGAAGGAAGAAGAAAGTAGCTTACTACTTTACGAATTTAGATTAGAAATATCGAGCTAAAAAAGCTAAGAAAAATTAACATTTCCTTCTGCAGACATCCCTGAATAAAACTATCTGTTTGATGCCTGAACCATCATGTTTATAATGTTATAAACCACTTATTCTCTCTGATCTGACATAGTGTCTCATAGAAAAATTTTTTCTATATCATTCTCATTTTCTAATTTAGTCTCTCTCTCTCTCTCTCTCTCTCTCTCTCTCTCTCTCTCTCTCTCTCTCTCTCTCTCTCTCTCTCTCTCTCCTCCTTCAATTGTTTTAATTGCAAACATATACGATATTTCAGTTATAACATACCAGGTATTTTCAGTTACAGATAACTTTGACCCCCCCTTCTCACGGTGATACCTGTAATGATAATAACATTTAAACACCATCACCTTAAAAACAAAACGTGGTACATGATACATAGTATCTGCAGTGCAGTAAATCTACTTTTCTTATTTTGGCTACAGTTTTGGCTTTAATTTGTTAATATACATTAATGTTTTGTCAGATAGAAAGGAGTATTATAGTAAACGTAGTATAGAGGACCTTACTTTTCTTACGTTCTGTCATAATTTTAGCTTGAATTTCTAAAAGTATGTTGATGTTTTGTCATAATGAACGAACAATATATATAACAGAAAATGCAGCAGAGGGGACAAGGCTAGGAAGAGAACAGTCACTAGGATATTCTTCCACAGCATCACATCGTCTAAGCATCGAAGAAAAACGCTATTTGGATATTAAGCATTTCAAAGTGTCTTTCTTCCATCCTACAACAAATCTAGCGCTTGATCGACATCAACACACTTTCGCTCTACCACCTCTGCCACGTTGTTAAGAACTGTCGTCAACCTGTTCAGTTACTTGGTAAGTTTTTTCTTCTTATGCCAGACCAACCTGTATCTTTCCTTCCTTCTTGAAACACCCCAGAGTAAAAAAACGATATACTTGTTAGTGCCCGTTTTACATTCATACCTTACCTGTTTCATACTCAAAATAACATCATCAACAGTTTGTTGAATACCCATACATGTACTCTGCCTGTCTCTAGTCATTTCCTGTTAAGGAGATGAGGGAGGTGGCTTAATGTCATACATACACACATACATAAATGAGACAGCCACCACAGTAATACCTGGAGAAATGGGAGTCTCCACAGTAATATCTGGATAAAATGGACAGTCACCATTGTCATACCTGGATGAAAGGGACAGTTGGCACAGTCCCTGGATAAAAGGGACTGACAGAACAGTAATGCCTAGATAGATGGAACAGTCACCACAGTAATACCTGAATGAAAGGGATGGTCAGCACAGTAATGCCTGGATAAATGAGACAGCAACCACAATTATACCTGGATAAATGGGACAGTCACCACAGCAATGTCTGGATAAAATGGACAGTCACCACAGTAATACCTGGATAAAAGGGACAGTCACACAGTAATGTCTGGATGAAGGGGACAGAGAGTACAGTAATTTTTTGATAAATTGGACAGAAGCCACAGTAATACCTGGATAAAAGGGACAGTCACCACAGTAATGTCTGGATAAAAGGGACAGCCAGCACAGTAATACCTGGGTAACAGGGACAGTCAGCACAGTAATACCTGGATGAATGGGACAGTTAATACAGTAATACATGGACAAATGGGACAGTCACCACAGTAATACCTGGATAAGAGGGACAGTCACCACAGGAATAACTGCGTAAATGAGACAGTCACCAAAATAACTGGATAAATGGGACATTCATTACAGTAATACCTGAATGAAAGGGATAGTCAGTACAGTAATACCTGGATAAATGGGCCCGTAAGCACAGTCATACCTGGATAAAATGGACAGTCACCACAGTAATCCCTGGATAAATGGGACAGTCACCACAGTAATATCTGGATAAATGGGACAGTTATTACTGTAATATTTGGATAAAAAGGACAGTTAGTACAGTAACTTCTGGATAAAAGGGACGGTCATCACAGTAGCACCTGGATAAACGGGACAATCAGCATTGTAATATACGGATAAAAGGGACAGTTAGCACAGTAATTTCTGGGTAAAAGGAGCTCTAAGAAAATTTTTCCGAGTCTTTCATAGTTTTCCTGGGCAGTGCCTGGTTGGTCAGTTTATATCTACCTATCTATCTATCTATATATATATATATATATATATATATATATATATATATATATATATATATATATATATATATATATATATATATATATATATATATATATATATATATATATATATATATATATATATATATATATATATATATATATATATATATATATATATATATATATATATATATATATATATATATATATATACATATATACAGTATATATATATATATATATATATATATATATATATATATATATATATATATATATATATATATATATATATATATATATATATATATATATATATCTATATATATATATATATATATATATATATATATATTTATATATATATATATATATATATATATATATATATATATATATATATATATATATATATATATATATATATATATATATATATATATATATAGAGAGAGAGAGAGAGAGAGAGAGAGAGAGAGAGAGAGAGAGAGTCTTGAGAACAGGAAGGGTATCACCTTCAATGGTAACATCTCCTTGATGTAAAGACTTGCATATATTAACTAAATAGGAAAGCCTTGAAAGGAAATATCTACCCTCCCAAGGTGGAATCGTTCCTCAGATCTCTCTCTCTCTCTCTCTCTCTCTCTCTCTCTCTCTCTCTCTCTCTCTCTCTCTCTCAAACGTATCTCTTTGGCCAAGATATCCTCACGTTCAAGAATCGGAAGCAAAGCTATTTCCTTGCTATAGTCTTAATACTGAAATGATGCAGCTCTTCCTGTTCTGCTATGCCAGTTTTGTAATGGGATTTATTTTTTTTTTCCAAATAAAACTAAAACGAGCATAAAACCAAAAAAAAAAAATTATTACAATGTTGATGAGGAGTTTTGTAATTGGTATACATTAATTAGGGAAAACTACTGATAACTTTCATTCTAGGAAAAATAAATTAATTTTCAAATACTTATTTGATCTTTTGTTCTTGAAAACTAAAGTTTGTTATTTAAGCGACCTTTGTTTTACTGAATAAAGTGACTGAGTGAGACGCTGGTGTATTTCTTTCGGAATCAGTTTACAGCCAACCAATGTCTTCAATGGGATGTCATGGTATCTTACGAAATGAATATAGGAAACGGCAGGAGTTGGCTTCTTATATACGGCACAAACACATTTTCCGTGTTCTCTTATGATAAAGCTATCTATCAAGGGTATTTTTTTTTCACATTCAGATGTGACTTTAATTATTGTAACCAACGTATTCAGTCTCTTTTAAAAAGCACTGAAATATCACCATTTGTCGTCCCAGAACGCGCATGTATCATAAACATCTAAGCAAAATGATGTTTTTAGGTTTAATGGGTAGCAAGACTTTGTTTTCGAACTATTCCATGCGAGCTTGTAGCGCGCTGAAACTTGGCGCTGCTCTCCCCTACCCTCCCGATCCGCTACCTACCCCGCCCCCACCCGGAGGTGGACAAACAGGTTTGCAGGAGGAGGGTGGATGTCTCCCCTACCCTCCTGTTCCCCTTAATACCGCGCCCTCACCCGGGCCGGACAAACCAGTTTGCAGGGGGTGGGTGATTGTGTCATGTCTCTACTACTATCACCCAGGGCTGATACAAAAGAGAGCCACTCGGATATTATTATTATTATTATTATAGAAGATAGAATAGGGTTCGCTGATAGTAGTAGGGAGGGTGATGTCTCTACTACCGCCGAAATTTTGCTTATGAAAGTTATCACAAAAAGTTAATTGTTACACATTGGTTAATTGGTTTTTATAGCTTTATATGTCTTAATATCCTGCGTAGATAGGATAACGCATCATAATAGGAACCATGGTATACAGAGTCACGTTGTTGTTTTAAGGGATGTTTAAGTTATCTTATTTACGGGGAACTCTTTTGTATGCCATATATGAGAGTTTTGAAAGGTTCCTTAGAAAGGTAATGATAATGGTAATTTAAAGATAATATTAATACTAATTTGTACCGCAAGAGCTACTGGTGGATCTTACAGAATGTGAAGAGGTTCCGCGTGTACGTTTCTTGTGGCCATAGATATAAGCGACAGAATAGTTAATGAGTCTAGATATTTCCGAAAAATCGATATTTTTTAGTTCATCTTACTAATTATATGCTACCATTATAACAGTAATCACGAAGAGTGGTGTTAGTAAGCACATGGTAGAAGAAAATGTAAATCCTGAGTGTAACAAGTGATTTCTGTTTAATCTTAAAAGTTTGTGCGTTTATTTTGAAAATAGTTAACTGAACATGTCATCAAAGTCATTCCCCCTCAAAAAATCGAATGTTTTTCCTTAGGGTCCCCAGAGTCGGTTAACTGGAGCAGTGTTTCTCCCAGCTTTAAAAAAAAAAAGGCTCCTTCACTGTTTTCTTTTTGACAGGCACAATATTCATCCTACGCTGACTTTTCATTAAAAAAGTTTTTACAAACTCTCAGATCAGTTCATTTTCCTTTGAACGAGCTTAGGCTAGACTAGTAGGCCTACTCCTCGAAAGATTAATCTCTGATAGAATTTTTCAATGCCTTTCGGTACACAGTTTATTATTTTCCAGGACAACAGCCTGATTTTTTCAGTTCTTTAATAAAAAAAAGCCTTTATAAACATGAGAATAACCTTTCTAACTAATTGTAAATTACGATCATCAAGAAGTTTTGAAAGGAAATGTAAATCTGAATTATGATACAAGAAAAGGCAATGGCAATCTAGTTTAAAATGTTTTAAGTTCACGAACATTATGGCCTTCCCGCTAAATCATAGAGTTGGTATCCCTATAAAGGGAATGATTATTTGCCCATTATTACTGATTCAAAGTAAAATAGAGCCCCGATGGCCAAGTCAGTACAGCAGCAGCATTGAATTTCATAGAGGTCTGTGGCGAGGGCTCAAATCCGCAGCCGACCGGTCAGAGAGGCGGACACTTTGCTATCCGTGTTGACACCCCGGGATTATGTATGTAATCAACGGAAAGGTTTGCTTAAAAAAGCAAATGGGTGTTGCAGACTAATACACACACAAACAAAGCCACTCCAACATCTCCTAAAAACATAACAGACACCTCACACCTCTCGAACTGTCGACCTAACCGCTCAACTCTCCTCGCTGCTGGGAGAAATGGAGCTGGTGATTGGTACGATACATGTACTTGCGCTACCGGGGTCTAAGCGATGTCAGGCGGGGCAGCCGATCAAGACTACGGTCTACCCCAAAGCCAAATCAAAGTCCTTCAAAAGAAGGCATCGTGCTTACCCCATACAAAAAACGGGGAGAAAAAAAGCACGTTAAAAAAAAGAAGACTGATTCAAAGTAAAATGAATATTTTTTTAACTTATTTTTATCCCACACAATACAGTTAGTTTGCAATAATACGCACTGTGTTAAGCAAGCCTCACCCGGTGTAAAAGAGTAATCCTTTTCTTTGGCGTCGTACAGTAAGTCTATGTCAGCTTCTCCACTTTCGAATGTTATCAGCTTCTCTCTTGGCTCCTAAAGCACCGTGTTCAACAACTTCATCCCTTATATTTGACATTGCTCCAATGTTGATTTTCCCTTCTATTTTTTCTTCTTCAATCTACATCCACCCAACCCTTGTTAAATTTTATTCTAGTGTTATAGCCTCTTTTGGCGGGGATGGGGATTTCAGCAGGATTTTCTCAATCAGAAGAATTAAAAGAAAAAGAAAATGAAAAAAGGCATTCAGAATTTGTAATCAAGATATGAAGTCTCCGAAGGTTAGGACCCATATTTCTCGTAGACGATGATATGCAAAAGTATTAAGTTATTTTATGTAATCGTTTTGTGATTTCCAGATGAAAACCAAACATGGAGGTGGATTTGGACGAAAATCTATCTGTAGGGAATAATATCGTATTTGTTACAAACCGAATTTGGCATATAACACTCCAGTTGATTGAAGACCTTATTATAGACTGATATTTCAATGGATTGGCTTAGTTAAATACGGGCATAACTATACCGTGGTATATTACTGAATGATAAAAGTATTGACTTGCAGAATAGTGACAGTTTCAAATTAATCCTCCAGGGAAAACTCACGCGCTGTTGCAATACCAATATTGCCGAGTGATGAGACGATGAGGCATTCAGCTCCTTTGCCTAACGATTGTCGAGTGGCATTCAAGATTTTTTTTTAAGACATACAATGAAACACGTTGATGGTAAATATATGTAGACAATGCTTGATCAGGCTGTGGGTATGAAAAATAACTGGTTTTTGAATGAATACATTTTGGAGATTTGTTCATTCCTCGGTTATTCCTGTGCGTGTAGCGCTTATTACTGCAGAGCCATACTTTGTCAAAGTGATTATTATGGCTGATGTAGAAATATTTACACTACCATGACATAATGGAAAAATAGTATGGTCGAAGTGTTACAATGTTTGTGCTACAGTGTGTGTGTGTGTGAAGTTTTGTATGTAATTTCATTCTTTCCAGTTTTTATTTGATTTTAATTTTTACTTTTATTTTTTTATTTATTTATTTATTTATTTTTTTTTTTGCCAGAGGAATGCATCTTTTCTCTGTCTCGACAAATTAGATTGAGCTTCCGGACTGTTCTTTTGTTAGGTCGTCTTTCATATCAAAGGACATGTGGCTTTAAGACATGCCCGCCTTTCCCAGGTCGATTCCTGGAAGGACTTATTTATTGAAAAAAATCCACTTCTTATTCTACTCCATTTTGTCCAGTCGAGAATTAAAACTGGAGTGTTCCTTAGAATATTCCTTTTTGAGATAAATAAAAAAATTTTTTAGCTTTCTTTTCTCTGAATGGAAGAGTTCTGGTGGGTGCTCTCAACATATGTTTTCCAAAGGCTCTGTTTTTCTCTTCCATCACGTTAAACCTAAGTGATGTGGGTTCCTCTTCCTGAGTCCATTGTAAAATAGCCTTGCTTTAAACAAAGCCATCCATTACGTTGGCTGAATGGACTGCATTCTCAGGGTGGACATTTCTTTCAAGACGAGGAGTATATTATTATTGTACTAATAAGAATTCTGTTAACTAATTGGAGCAGAATTCTATAAAATGGAACGTGGCATTAACTGGAGCTACAACCAGACATGCAAATATGAATAAAAATACAGCAAATAATTCAAAGGTAGATAAGTCAACAGGAATTCTTGTGTTGGTTGACTGTAATAGTATCATTACCTTTGGAAAGTTCATAGAATTGCATATTGCTCAAATAGAAAGTAAGCTGAGAAGAATCTTGACTTCCAAATAAACAAAACATTTTCGAAACAAAATTGTGATCACTGTGTGAATTATAAAAGAACAATTTAATTTGCACATGGATCTATTGTCAAATTTTCTGGATTTAATGCGGTTAATATAAGGGTAAATGCAAACACATATGGAAATATTTGAAACTTATACCAAGGACAGAACTTTTTGAACGAAAAATTTATGGTTCCCATTCCATTATTCCTTAAATGCAGGAAACAAAATGAAGGTTCATTACACCAATCAGACCCATGCGGGTTTCCCTAATAGAAAAAAGCACTTGCTTCTCCAGATAAGAAGAAATTAAGCGTCAAAAAGAAAAGCGTAGCAGTACAGGAATCAGACCAACAAGAGGATCGAAGACAAATGGTGATTGTCACTTTGGAAAAATGGTGACCTGAGGATCAGTGCTGATAATGGCGCCAACGGTATCCGAGATGTCTGTCACTGACACTCACTGCTTCGCGAACCCACATGACCTGTCTCGGGGATCGCAGTATCTTTCTATGCTACCAAAAAAAAATAATTATTGTGCTTCACTCGATAAAAATACCAGTTCCACAGCGTTCATTAACTATTCAGACTATGACTCTACCTTTATAATTAAGCACAATTGATTTTGAACTGCTTCTTAGGAAAAACGATTTTTAATACATGATAGACTGACTTAATTTATGTTAACTTCCTTTAGGAAGATTTATAATTACTTTCCTGTAAAAAAATGTAATTGGAAATATTTAACCAGGTAAATTTCAAGACAGATTAAAGTTTCTATGTCTATTAATGAAGCTCTAAGGAAGGAAATTTATCTCATATCTTTTTTTTTTGTCTATGAGACTAGGAAACTTGAGAATTTTAAATGAATAAGGGGAATACCAGCCTTCTTTTGAAAAAAAATCCATGTCAGTAACATTTCATCTCTACCATTAAGATTTTAAGTATATCTTGTTGATGGCTTTTTGCGTTCTGGGTGTTGTGTGTGTGTGGGCGCATATATATATATATATATATATATATATATATATATATATATATATATATATATATATATATATATATATATATATATATATGTGTGTGTGTGTGTGTGTGTGTGTGTGTGTGTGTGTGTGTGTGTGTGTGTATTCATATGTACCGTATATTATCCTGAAGAGAGGACTAATCCTTGATCATAACATCGACCTTTAGAGAACACGAGGAAAGAGAGAGAATGAAAGTGAGAGTGTCATTGCATATGTGCGAGAATATAAAACGAAATGACTTCAATAAAACCACGAGTATAATTGCATACGAGATAACGACTTAGCAATTAACGGGAACACAACAATTAACATGGCGTATGAAAGCGGAATAGTTCGAAAAAGAATTAATCTGGAAAAAGGCAATCATTGAAAATGAAGTGAGTAATAACACAGTTTAAATATATAAATTCACAAAGAAAAACAAAGTACAGCTGAAAAACGAGTGAGTGATATTATATAACACTTAAACATCTAACACATTATTTTAATAATTCAATCTTCTTTGGCCATCAGCACTCAGGTCGTTTCGCTAACAGCCTTACTTTCCTTTCCTATCCTTTATAATTCCATTTTCACATCATAATCTACAACCTCTCTCTCCCACACCCCGAAACCCCGCGGCATACATTCACCACCCCTTTAACCCGTTACGAAACGGAACCCCCGAAAACCTAATGTGCCCGATATTTTTGTGTGTTTTTTCACTGTCTCTCTTGCCATTTTCGAATTCCGTTTTTTTTTTGGGGGCGAGGGAGCTGCGTCACATATAAACTACTATCGTAGGGACGATCTCCTTCAATTTGTGGGTGATTAGGTTTTTTTTAAACAAGAGTTAGACCGAGAAATTAAATTGATTTCCAGGGACGGTTTAACTTTCGAATTGCAAAACCATTTCTTCTTTCGGGAAAAATTATTTGCGAGGAAACGTACAGCGGAATATGTAGTTACTGAGAATGATTATTTCCATTTATACTTACTTTTCAGGCTGACAACATGGGGGCCTTCTCCTGCTAATTATATATACAAATATTCAAGCATATATATATATATATATATATATATATATATATATATATATATATATATATATATATATATGTGTGTGTGTGTGTGTGTGTGTGTGTGTGTGTGTGTGTGTGTGTGTGTGTGTACGTGTGTGTCGGTGTGTGTGTATTTGTTATCAACACCAGTCCAAACGCATTTCCACATAACTCTCCAATCTCTCTTACTCCAGGAATGCCATATCTTTTCACAGTGCCATCTCCTCCTGTATTAACTACCATTCTATTCAGATTAGGCCTACTAGCTGGAACACCCTTTCATTTCCTTGAATCTTGCAAAGCACAAGATCATGGACATGAAAATCAATCTCTTTTACTAGTGCAGCAGATTGCTGTAAAAATCGTTCAGATAGTGAAACAAGCATGAAATTTGGCACAAACATTCCTAAGACTACGCCCTCTTAGAAAGGGCGCTGGCCACCTGAAAATCCAAGATGGCGGCTATTTTTCAAAATGGCCGCCATCTATGTTGAGATTCACTGGTTTGGGAGCATCTATTGGATGGAATATGCCAGTTTTTTTTTTTTTTAAACCTCGACTTTTAGGTTATAAAAATGTTCCATACCACACATTTTATTGAAAACCCTTACTAAATGAATTGTAACCAAGATGGCGTACAAAATGGTTGCCATAAAAGTTTTTTTCTATCCACAGCGCTAGCAACATAGAGACCAACTGTTTTTATTTAATGGTATATTCATGTGATCAGACAGTTTAACTAATATGCTATTTTCAACTGAAATAGTAATGGTATGGTCACATACAACATTGTGTCTAAGACTGTAACCATAAAAAGAAAAAGAAGAGAAATACGGACTAAACGCAACCAATCTATGTATAGGTCTCTCAGCCTACACCTTTGAAAAAAATTCGAGGATAAGAAGGTAGGCATAGCATGACACGTTGGATGCTCAAGCTAGATTATCTACTGAAGAGAGGGCAATATTTATCTAGACTTCACATTTGCAAGTGCACAGAGCTGTGCAGGGAAGACCCAACTTGTAGCACTTGCACCTTTCCCGACAGCCTGCTTTGCACCCACATTTGGTAAGCTGTTGGCAACTCTTGGCTAAGGGCGAGTTGGTTGTCCAGAGGACTTGCCATGCTTCACCAGACTTTGCCATCCCCACTCAGCAGGGTTCTCTGGCTGGCTGACACTGGTGGCCTGCCCCACACACAACCAGCCTGGACGCAGCACGCTTGGTGTGTTGGAGAGAGCTCCCTGGTTGGTGGAATGGCCTCATATGCCCTTTGTTTTCTGGCAAACATATCAAGTCTAGCCTCATCCACAGTGCCAGCAGTGCTGGATCTTTCATACATAAGTATGACAAACCTCTCCAGGACCTTTAGGTCACTCTCTTCCACTCTGAGAGGGTAGTGACTCATTTTGGAGAACACAGTGGAGGCCTCTGGAAAGATGTTCCATGTCTGCCAGGCGGTCTTCTTGCCCTTGCTCCGGAAGGCTGACACTGTATCACAGCCTGTGAACGCATGGAAGAAGAGCATGCCATTCACCTTCTCCTGGCCCAGAGAGTTGCACAGGTCATGCACAGCAATCCAGCGCAGGCTCTGGCCTTGGCCAAATGCCACCCATAGCTTCTCTAGCCCTAGATTGTGGAGAGTGGAGAAAGCACTGACTGCAACGACAAGAACATCTGTGTCATTTGCTTTAACCGTGATGGTCTTGGCTCCATGTTCTGTGGCATATTTGGCATGGAGAAAGATGCGGGTGTCAGCTTCCTCATGAGAGCACTTTTCCAGTCCCTGAAGACTAGCCTCATGAGTGCTGAGGACAGCAGACCCTTTCGTGGCAATGACAACATTTGTGGCAGACATCTGGGCAACTTTGTCTGCCAGGAACTGGAACAACTCTGTCTTGTTGGCATCGTGTCTTAGGAAATTGCGCCAGTTGGATGGAATTGTGTTCTTGTCTGTCACCTTGCGCCTTCCTCCTTGACCACGTTGGAGCCTGGTCTCAGCTTTGAGGCTGGATGTATTGTATACATCAAATACAAGATGTGATGATGTGTACTTGCTGCTATAGGATTGTATCACAGGCAAGAAGTCGCAAAGTGCATAGCCCTCAAAGGTCTTTCCTTTCTTTGGTGGCAAGGCATGGACCAAAGCTGATCCATCTACAATGAGGACATCAGTCTTTGGTTCTTTGTCTTCTAGTGTAACATGACTCTCAGGACCGAGGTCAGCTGAGACTTCTGACATGTGTACAGCCTACCACCCTCACTAAGGGGAAGCTGGGAATGTTTGATTCTCGTGCTGGAAGAATTCCTGCAGATCACATTCACGGCTCTGACAGGATATAAATAGCTTTGAGAAAAGCTGGCAATCCTCCTTCAAGTTTCTGCTTTGACTGTTCTACAGGAGCAGCTTCTTGCCTGAAGAAGTCAGTTCTGTTCTTCTTTATCGGCTCATAGAAGGAGACTGCATTGTTTGCCAGAGTCTGAAAACTTCTGAAATTTAGTGCGGCCTCTGTCAAGGTGTGTCTGTAGAAGTTCTGCTGAGCTGGGGTGGGCAATGTCTTTGTTGTCAATGGAATACAGATCCTGGCTCTCTTCCTGAAAAGGACTTCCCAAGTGTTGCAAAGCCAATGACAGCTTGCTGACTCTCTCCAAGAATGTCTTCTGCGCATGAGGTGTTTGTTCATGGTGTGTTGTCTGCTCATTAGACTCCTTACTTTGAACCTCTGTTTCGTATGCAGACACCAAGCGGATGATCTCTGGGCCAGCCACCATCCATCTTCTGAGTGCTGACGGATCTTCAGTCAGCCCAATGGCTCCGCCATCAGCCTTTATAAAGGCATTGGTCTGCTCATGAGCTTGGTCAAGAGCCATTGCTGAGAACTGGCGACTGGTCTTGTGCACAACAAGTTGCCAGCCTTGAACTCCTTGTGCAACTCTGGGTGTGAACTCTCTAGGGTAAGCATGTCCCTGAGGTGAATAGGCAGCCAACGAGCATAGTTTGTATTATTGTTGGAAAAGAAGTAGGGTATCAGCTCATGCAATGCCTGGCAGTAGAGAACAAAATTGGCCTCACGGAAGGACCTGATCAGTAGGAATATCACAAGTTCCATAGACAACACCATGTGCCAGAAGTGGAACTGTGGACTCTGCAGTCTTCGAAGGTCACACCACTCGTCAAACTCTAATGCCTGCTCATTGTTGTTTGCTTTCTCAGCACAGTAGTCAGTGTATGCTGTCCTCAGGAGTTTGTACAAACTAGAGGCTGTAACCTGGTGCATCTGCCGTGTCCTGGTTACACTTGCAGCTGACAGGAAGGATTCTGCAGTTCCAGATGAAGCAACTCCTGCCTCCACCAGAGCTCCTGTCCAACCACTGCCATGAAGAAGAGTACCAAGAGATGTCATTGCTGCCATCTCAATGTGCAGACCACCAAACATTACAGATACTTGTCTTCGCCATACTGATCAGGCCACTGCCACTGCACCTGCTTCGCTCACGGAATAGATTGGCTGATCAGCTGTGATTATGGGTATCTGGCCAGGGTTCAGAAAATCAGTGACATCCTGCACTTTCTGCATCACGTGTTTGATCAGAGCAACAGAATGAGCCTGATCACGCAGGAGAGGAAGCAATGAAGTTATGGTTACTTCAAATTCTGGGCTTCTCTTCATCGAAGCGTGATGAGCTGACCACGTCAGATTCACTGCATCATCTATTTCTGGGTGACTATGACTAAGTTCGGTCTCCCTACACCTAGCCCGATCATTCATCCAGTGCCATTTAAGTCCCGTGTGATCTGTACACCATCCGGGTAAGTACATGAACCATCATGTACAGCCCCCATACCCTTGGCTCGGCTCTCCCGCGCTGGCACATCCTGTCTATTCAGGTGCGGCTATCTAACTATAGCTGGTCTGGGGCTGTTAGAAAGCATTTGGGACACTAAACTAAACTATACTACAACTACTAGTCTAAGACTACAGGATTAGTAAAGCTGGATTAGCTGGCACTGAACCCCATGCTGAGTTACACAGCAGTGATGTCACCAGTGTGCCTGGTTGTGTGCAGACATACACTCTTTTACATTTATTAATTTTCCTTCAAAATTGATGAGTTATTCGAAAGAGATGGCCTCATTAGGATCTAAAACCACAGAAACCAAGATCCATGCTTAAAACGATAATTGTTGAACGGGCATTATTTCTCATTATAATTATTGTTTCTACCTTTTCTTGGCAGCCATATAGCCCCCCATATTTAAAGGTAAACTGTACTGAGGAAGCTACAGAAACATAATATTCACAAGAAATAGTATGGAAGAGCTTTACCATATTGCTAGAAGCAAATACATGCCATTCTAGTGAAAAATTAGCCAAAATCTGTCGATACTGGCCGCCATCTTGGAATTTGGCCGCCATATTAAATTTTTGCGTGGCCAGCCCTTTTCTGATAGAGGAACTTAAAGAGCACTTGTGCAAAATTTCATGCTTGTTTCACTATCTGAACGATTCTTATGAAATATGCAATTATCTGCTGCACTATACTTTCATATGAGTTATCCTCACATTCACCCATTCCTGCTATGCTCACTGTTGCCTATATAATCCCTGTAGAATGTCACAATTTACTCTTTCAACCATCCAGAGAGACTCCTGATATCAGTGGTACTGAACCTAGCATAAACTCCTGACACAATCACCCTTTGTTCCTCTGATTCATGACTACATTGCCCTTTCAGGTTCGTCTCTCTCAGTACCAAACATCCAGCTCCCTCGCCTCAAATACATTTGATGTCTTACATACATTCATACATACAAACATATATATATATATATATATATATATATATATATATATATATATATATATATATATATATATATATATATATATATACACATTCTATCATTTCGTTCGACTTACCGCTTCACCGTGAGATATGATGGAAATGAACGCATGGGAATGTGTTTCACACAAAAAATTTCTGACTCACAACAGGACCAAACCCCCGGTCTTTTGAGTGAGTCCAGGACATTAGAAATTCGGAAACAAAAGTCATAAAAAGAAGTTGGAACAACAGTGCTACGTACCTGAGGTTTTCCCTGGGTAGGCATCTGGCGCCCAACATACCAGCAAATTGTACCCCATACATACAGTATATGATAGCCCAGTTACCTGCTGGCCGCAATGCTAGTATATAGATAGTTATGCATCTTGTGTTCTTTGAACATTTTTGACTTGGCTAAGTTATATCATAGCCATCTCTGTGTAAAATCGTGTTATTTTTTTGGTAAAAGTGTTTTCTTTGTATATATACCAAATCACTTTATTTGGAACTTGTCACTGATTTCCTGTTTGTAAAATTAAATTTTTTGAAGACATGCCCCAAAATGAGGACAATTTATTTTCAATTCTGGAGAAATAGAAAAAATTGCCTCTTTGGTAAATTACACCCTTTAGCATTTTAAAGAACTAAAATCCCAACGAACCAAAAGAGGAATAAAAAACACGATTTTATGAAATGCCCACTTTTACACGTTCCGAATATTTGTACAAAATACTGGCCAGGAGAAAACATCCGTAACTGACTGTTTTTCCTGTATAAAAAAAAAAAGAAAACATGTGGATGAATAAGGGACTACCAAAAACCTCTGTGATTCTTCACATTTTCAATAGGTAAAGTTTTAGGGTAAAATATATAAGCAAATATGAGATGCACTTACATATTACATGAAAACAATTCTCGCTGTACTTTCTATTTTGGTAACGATTTAAACCATATTCTCACTTATATCTGTGAAAATCTGATATCTTTTAATACGATCGATTGTTTATAGAAAATATACAAAGTAATAAGTTTATTTTTCTCGCAGAAAAGAAATCGAGTTACGCTGCACAAAGCGAAAACCAATTACCAGAGAAGACAAATCTCGGCAGAACCCATAAATGTCGAAAGTTTTCGGTAGTCCCGTCGTGACCACCCGCTTGGCCACTTTTAGGTGGTTTTCAAACAGCTGTGAACCAATCAGCGATCTGTCTCAGCAGGTGAAAGAGAAGCCTCATTTTACCTGTCAAGTGTGTTCTGTGGTTTCAAGGCTGGAGAGGACCGACACCGTTAAATGAAAAGACATTACTACTTATGGGAAATGGATAGCCTATAGTGCCAATTGGTGCCAATTTGCTTGACGAAACTGCTTAAATGTTTTCTATGTAGATCTTTTTAAATAGAGATTGTGTGTAAATACTTGATCATGTTGCGTAGTGAAGGAGGGCATTCATATTGCTGAATTTTATGCAGAGAGCTTCAGAATGTTTTATGTGAGAAAAATGAAAGATATTCTTGTTCAGGGAAAGGAGGCTCGCTTGCCATTTGGATTTTTCACACATATGGTGCTCCCCGCTCGAAATGCAACATCTTCGTCGGATGTTATCTCTATGTTCTTGGCGAGCAATGACATACAGAACTTTTAGGCTAATTCATTCGACTTTTTTGTAAGTTTTATACTATTTTTGTCCTTGGGTATTTCCCAAACTTCTAAAGAATTAAGTGGGAATGATATCAAACTTAGTGTTTTGTTGTAAGTTTTTCGTACCGCTCCTTATTATTCAGTAACTTGAGTTCCAGATTATGAAAAATGTTTTAGTTCATTTTTTATAACGACGTAAGGAATCGATGGCTTTTGCAAACCTCCGAAGGACATAGTACTAATTGTTAAGGTCTGTGCAATGTGATGTAATTTGTGCACAGAACGCAGCCTCAGCTCAAAATTTAGCCCGATGTTTGAATGGGTTTAGAGACAATATACGAATTATAAAGCTCCATTGTGCTGTCTTCACTTATGGTGCATTTAAATGTTTTTATCTTTGCATATACATATATACATATATGTATAAGTACATATATTTACATTTTTACACACAAACACACACACACACACATATATATATATATATATATATATATATATATATATATATATATATATATATATATATATATATATATATATATATATATATATATATATATATATATATATATATATATATATATATATATATATATATATATGTATATATATGTATATATATATATATATATATATATATATATATATATATATATATATATATATATATATATTTATATGTGTGTGTGTGTGTAAAAGTGTGTGTGTGTTTGTGGTGTGTATATATTCTCATGTATAGATTATGTTAACAGTATATCTTTCTAAAAATGTTATTATATTTACTGTTCTAATTATCATGCATCCTCTGTAATAATGATAATTATGTAGAAATCTTCTCCCGCTGATATTATAATAGTGTATTGCTATTATTTCACAAGAAATAATAGCGTAATGCTATTATTTCTTGTGAAATAAAAGCATTACACTATATAATATCAGCGAGAGAAGATTACATCACCCAGCCACCATATGGTTTAAGGCATTCACGGAATCTCTTTTGTTTTGATTTAAGCGATAAGTCACGTCAACAGACGAGATAAGGGATGGGCGTTTGGTCATGTAAGCCCAAACACTTTGTCCAATACGTAGACAGATGCGTCATGCAAGTATTTTCTTGTTTGAAAAAGGGAAGTGTTGCACAAAAGCACATGGAAGTTCAGTCATCTAGTTTCCCGAACTTGTACCGTTCTGCTTGTTACGTCGATCCTGTTGAGATCTCATCAAAAGCTTTGTTGATACATATCCAGAAACGTTTTTTGGAATGTAGATTACGTCATTTAGTTGATATGGGGCCTTGGGTTTTTGGTTGAAAAAGTAGATCTGTCATTCTGGTTTTGGCGACCTTTTGTGCCGGTTCTCCCTTTCAGTCTCTCAGAACTCAGTTTGTGTAATAAAGCAACATAAAGTAATTAATTGTCAGTCTCTCCTTTTTGGTAACTTTTAGTGAGATCTAATATTTAGCTTTATAATAGTGTATATATGTGTGAAAAAAGGCCCCTTTTCAAGAATAATATATTTTTTGGTAACTGCCAGAAGTGCAGTTTCTCAGTTATTGTAACTTGTAAGTTGAACCATGGTTGAAGCTTATTTTGAAATGAAGATGTGTTATTCAAAGTGAGCTGGAATTCAGTGAGTGTTGTTTAAATTGATTTGTGTTTATTAGACCCGTCAGTTGAATTACGATTTTTGATAAAATGCTTTAGTGAATGTTTTACGTTTTATGATTTTCAATTTTGTATATTTTTATTGTTTTCAAATTATTTACTTGGTTTTCTTTCACATCTTAGTATTTCTTGAGGGTTTATCTTTTGCTTGCTTAATTTTGTTTCACATATTAGTATTTTGGTGATTTAATTTGTTTCATAGTTTGATTAAAAATTAATTAAGTTTGTGTTTCAAGTAATAGTAATTTTTCTTCAGAGTAAAATTGTGAATTTTGATTTATTAATTTTGAATTAAAATAAACTTTTGTGTTTAAAGTTTTGCAATAGAGTTTCATATACTGACCACAAGTGGTAGGAATTAACTTTGTGAATAAAGCAGGATAGATAGTTTTGTTCCTTCAGTTTTGTTGAAGTGACTCGAACCAAGGGGGTATAGTTGCGTTAATGGGGTGGTGTCCTTTGATCATCTTTAGTATATATTGATGCCTCACAATTGTTTGGTTATACTTTAGCATATTTTGATACCTCACATTGTTGAAAATTCTTTTAAGGGATCACTGTTGCCTTTAGAGTACTCAGTCATATTTTCATTTGTTTTGAGAGTTCAGATATCTGGCTGTAGTGAGGTAAGTTTTGAATTATATGATTGGTAGTGTAATAACCAGGCACTTGGAACACTTCATGATAGGAAGAATTGGTGCCCAGACCCAGGAACAAAACAAAATATCGCTCTGGTTTATACTGGTGGTATTATTTTTGATAGGAGAGTGGCCATATTGTTGTTTTGTATTGTGAATGATTTAGTTGAGTAACTTAGAGAAAATGTTCAGGAATTTTTAGCAGCCCCTTCCACTCAGGATTTGGCTGAATTCAGCCTTCCTAAAGCTCAATGGCTTGCTTTAGCCTTAGCCTGTGCCAGTGAAGTGTCTAGTAATATGATTAAGGCACAAATGAAATGTATTGCAATCTAAGCATTGATGGACTCTGGCAGAGTAGATGAAGAATTAGGAGAAGCACAAGAATGACTGAGTGTAGCTGAGGCAGAGTTTATAAGTAAGCAAGAGCAAATGACAGCTAAGGTTGAGTCTGAGCTTAAAAAAAGAAGAGAAAAGTGATGCAGAAGCCGGGTTTAGACACATAGCTGCAGAAGAACACTTAATTAAGCCGAAAATGTAAGCAGAAAGAGAAAGAGAGGACACAGAGAAAAGAGAAAGAAAAGAGAGAGATGAAGAAAGAGCAGCAGAAAAAGAAAGAGAAAGAGAAAGAGAAAAAGAGAAAGAGAAGCAGAAGAAGAAAGGAAAAAGCAAGACATGACTGGAGAGATGGAATTATTAGAAGCACTTCAAGTTATCTGACACAGTCTAACCCTTCCAAAAGGTAATCAGAGTCTGTATTTGATGTGGTAAGAGTGCAGAAGTTAATTCCAAAATTTACAGTAGCTCCAGATAAGTTTTTTGATCACTTGAAAAAGTGGCTTCAGGTATGGGATGGCCAGAAGATAAATGGTCAGTCTTGTTATAGGGTGTGCTTATAGGAAAAGGAAGAAGTGCCCATTTACCCTTATAAGCTGATAAGTCTAAAGATTACAATGTACTCAAACACAATGTGCTATAAGTTTACCAGATGACCCCTGAGTATTATAAAGAAAGATTCAGATCTTTAAGAAAAGATGAGAAGATGACTTTCTTGGATTATGTCTACAAAGTGAAGATGTGTTTCACACGATGGTTGAAGGCTGCTAAAGTTAAAACTATAGATAAACTTGAAGAGCTGGTAGTCACAGAGCAATTTTTTAGAGAAATTCTGACCACATAAGAGCCTATTTGAGAGAGAGAGAGGTTAAAGAACTTGACAAGCTACTACACTGAGAGATTATAATGTCATAAGTAGTTAGTCAACTATAATGTCAAGTACCAGAACCAACAATGTACAGGTATTAGGTGTCATCCAAATTATGAGAACAAGTTTGATGGAAATCCTTCTACCAGGGTAGTACCAGTACAATGCAAGGTAATACCCCTCAGCAATCAAATAGTAAATGCTCATCATCCAGTTCCTCATGACAAATACAGAAGACTCATGTTGGCTGCTTTAGATGTGGAAGAGCAGGACACTATAGTCACAGGTGTCATCAGGCACAACAGCAGTCAAAGCCGGTTGGTCAAGTGATCGAAGGTGATCAGGTGAAACAGACTACGAAGAGCAGTGTGGGGAATATTGAGATTGTAGGGAAAGACTGAGACTAAACAAGCTGAGTGTTTAGCAACCAGTGAAATTAACTTCAAGCAGTGAGTGGCTGAGCATCTTGAAAGCTTTTAAGCCACATATCTATGAAGGTACGCTGGCAACTCAAGAGGGAGTGTGCAGGTACCAGTCAAGGTATTATGTGATACAGGGGAGTAACCATAGTGTGGTAGTTCGTGGTGCTCACCCACAGTTGGAAAAAGAATCTCACAGGATATTCAGATATTTTGAAGGGTATGGGAGGAGAAGAGGTGACAGGGAATGCTGACTTTGATGTAAAGGACTCACTGGCTCTTGAAGGTGTACATGTTTTACTAGGTAATAAAGTTGGTGGTGTACCATTTTGTTCCTTGTCCTATAGTGACAGACAAGCTGGAGGATTTGTCCTAGGTTAGATTTAAGAAGAATAACCCATACCTGTTTCCAAGTTGTGTAACTACCAGGATTATGAAAAGAACTTCTTACACACACAAGAAGGATCAAGTTGAAGTATCTTTGACCTTAGAAGAACTGTTCCAGGAAGGTGATGTTTCCCTAGTACTAACAATGAAGAGATTTCCCAAGAAGAAGAAGAACCTCTTGTTCCTGGAGAGACTAAGAGTAGTCAGTGTTCCTGATGATAGTAGTGAAGCTACAGTAGCTGAGTTAGCAGATATTGAGAGTTTAGCCCTTGAAGTTGGTAAAGTGACTAGAAAGAAGCTAAAGGAGGTTCTCTGATGAGGAAGCATAGACCTGCAGATATACCAGAAAATGCTGAAAGGGGTGAATATCATGAAATTCTGGTTCTGTATCCACTGAGGAAGCAAGTGGTAACAGTAGCACATAAGTCTGGACACATGGGAGATGATTATGAAGTATTTTTTCTGGCCTGGACTTCATAAAGATGTTAGCAGGTTTAGTCGAGAGTGTCACACCTGCCAGGAAGTTGGAAAACCGAATGAAAGCATTCAAAAGCTACGACCCATAAAAGTTAAAGGAGAACCCTTTAGCAAGGTAACTATAGACATGGTAGGGCCGCTTCCGAAAATGAAGAAAAAATGAACATTTGTTAACTTTAATGTGTCCTGTGACATGTTACCCTGAGGCAATTCCTGTTAGAAAATATAAGTGCTAAGGTAATCACTGAGAATTTTGTGGAGTTTCTCTGGAAGTTTGGAATACTAGAAATTGAGCAAAGTGATAGGGGAATGAACTTCACTTCTAAATTGTTCCAGAATGTGATGTATTTGTTAGCAGTTAAACAACAATTATCATCTGCTTATCATCCAGAGAGTCAAGGAGCCTTGGAAAGGTTCCAGCAGACATTGAAAAGTATATTAACAAATCATTGTCACGAGTCAGGAAGAGAATGGGGTGCTGGTTTACCTTTAATGTTGTTTGGAGTTAAGAATGCTTCTCAATAAAGCATGGGATGTTCACCAAATGAGATGATTTTGGTTGAAGTAAGAGGTCAGCTGAAGATTCTTGCAGAGCATTGGGAAGAAATCAGGAAATCCAAAGGAGAATATGTGGAGAACTTAAGGAAAAGGCTAAGAGAGAGTAGAAAATTCCTTTAGAAAATCTGAAAGTAAGTCAATAGAAAATGAAAAGATGTGATGCTAAAACTAAACTAAGAACTTTTAATGTAGGTCAGCAAGTTCTAGTATTCTTATTAGTGAAAAGACTTCCCCCTACAAACAAATTTCAAGATCCTTATAAGATAATAGAGAAGTTAAGTGACTGAAGTTATGTGACTGAAACACCAGGCAGAAGGAAATAACAGAGGGAGATGCATGTAAATCTTCTGAAACCTTGCTTTGCAGTGACTAAAACTGAAATAGTTTCAGTAACACAGACAACTCCTTCCACAGAAGATGATGGCTACTAACTGGGAGCTGAAAACAAGATGAACAATTCTTCCATATTACAAAATTTGGAGGATAAATCAAAGCATCTGAGTGTTGAGCAAGGTGGTGAATTAAGGAAGTGATTAGAAGTTTCCCAGAATTCTCCAGGTGTGTTGGTGAAGAAACCAGTTGACTCATTTTTAGAATGTGTACTGATTATATGAAAATGAATTCTATCAGTGTGGCTGACAATTACCCCTTGCCCACTTATAGATCAGTTACTCAATAATATTGGGCAAGCCAAGTTTGTTTCAAGATAGATTTGTTGAAAGGGTACTATTAAACTCCTTAGATGAAATGGTCAGTTATTGTCACTTTTCATTACTCCTTTTGGACTGTGTCAGTACACTGTCTTGCCATTTGGTCTGATATGCACCTGCAACATTCCAGCAAGTGATGGATCAACTGCTAGGATCCTTAGAAGGAGAAGGTGTATACATTAATGACACAGTGATTTACTCTTCAACCTGGGAAGAGCACTGGAGAATTTTAAGAAAACAGTTTAAGAAACTATGTGAAGCAGGACTAACAATCAACCTAGAAAAGAGTGAGTTTGGAAAGGCAACTGTTCAGTATCTGGGATTTGAAGTTGGAAAAGGACTTTTAGCACCTGTTGACGCTAATGTAGAAAGTATCCATAAGACTACCCCCACTACTACCAGGAAACAACTACAAAGATTTATGGGCATGGCTGGATTTTATTGCTGATTCTGTCCAAATTTCTCAGCCATCGTAGCTCCCTTGACAGATTTAACTAGTCCAAAAAACAAAGTTTGTTTGGACTCCAGAATGTCAAGAATGATTTGAAGGTAAAAGCCATTTTAACATCAAGACCAGTACTTAAAGCTCCAGGCTTCAATAAGAAGATTGTGATAAAAGTTGATGCATCCGACTGTGGTATCGGAGCTGTTCTACTTCAAGAAGATGATAGTGCTATTTTACATCCTGTTCGTTTCATATCTTCAAAATCAAAAAAAGTATCAGAAAATGTATTCATCAATAGAAAAAGAAACATTATTAACATTCATAATAGTAATGAAAAGTTTTAAGGGTATGTGAACAAGCCCAAGAATGAAGAAATTTTAGTCTTATCTGATCACAACCCAATCACCTTCATAAACAAGATGTAGAATCACAATGAAAGGTTAAGAAGGTAGTCTTTGTGCCTGCGACTCTTCAGTGTAAAAGTGAAAAACATTTCAGGAAATAACAATGTAGTTGCAGATTATTTATCACATTGTGAATCGTTGGATCCAAACCTGTGATAAACAGTCTACTGAGGGGAGGAATCTTATGTATATATTATGTTGATAGTATATCTCTCCTGAATGTTATTATATTTACTGTTCTAATTAGCATGTATTCTGTGTAATAATGATAATCATATTGTTAGTATTAGTATATAAGTGTCTGTTGGATTTCACAAGACATGATAGCATAATTTAACTTCTTTACAATAACATATTAGCAGGAGAAGATTACTTCACCCAGCCACCATGTGGTCTCAGGCATTCATGGGATCTCTTTTGTTTTGATTCATGCAATACGTCCCGTCAACAGACAAGATAATAGACGGGCATTTGGTCACAGAAGCCCAAACACTTTGCCCAGTATGTAGACAGATGCATCATGCAAGTATTTTCTTTGTTGAAAGGCACAAAACGCACATGGAAATTACGTCATTTAGTTTCTCGAACTTGTACCATTCTGCTTTTTGCATCTATAGTGTTGACATCCCGTCAAAAAGCTTTGTTGATGTGTATCCAGAAACGTTTTTGGAGTGTAGATGGTGTTATTTAGCTTCTATGGGGCTTTGGGTTTTGGTTGAAAGAGTAAATTTGTCATTCTGATTCTGGAGACCTTTTGTGCCAGTTCTCCTTTATCTCTCTCAGAATTCAGTTTCTGTAATAAAGCAACGTAAAGTAATTAACTGTCAGTCACTCAATTTTCGTAACTTTATGTGAGATCACACATTTAGCTTAACAACATTGTATATGTGTGAAAAAGGCTCCTTTTCAAGAATAAGGTATTTTTGGTAACAGCCAGAACTGCAGTTTCTCGGGTGTTGTAACTTATAAGTTTAAACATGGAGAAATGCTACAAGAAAATAAATATATTTTTTTATTTCTTGTAGCATTTCCCTCCATGTTTAATGCTTACCTTTTTATTTTTGTAGACATGATTAATTGCAGGAAAATCTGGCGTGTCTAAAAGTTGTTTTTGTTTTTAGTACATTTTAATAAAAACGTGTTTAATTTTTTATACTTTTAGTTTTAACAGAAATTGTAACAGATTTATGATTGTAAAAAAAAAAAAAAAAAAAAAAAGTGACATCCTGTCGAGCCAAAGAAAGGGTTGAAAAATCTGTAGAGATAAATTATTCTACCGAGTCAAAGAAGGTTTGAAAAATCCTAAGATTTTCATAATATAAATCCTGAGATATTGGGAGAGGTCACTGAAGGGTTACTAGAGGTCATTGTAAGGTTGCATTGTCACCTGGATTGAGTAACCATGCAAAATTTCAAGTCAGTCGGACGAAGGAACAGGTCGAAAATATGTGTAAAAATACTTTATCAATATTATGTAAAAAGTATTTTATGAATAATATATAAAACATTTTTATTTATAAAATAAAGCTTTCATTTATTCTCATAATCTTCCTGGTGATATAGTTAATTTAAGTTCCTCGTTGGGTGGGTGGGTTCCGTTCCCAGCTAGCACTCTGCTGGCCGCGAGTTCGAGATCTCCGACTTGAGGCAATGAAGAATAAGAGGAATTTATTTCTGGTGATAGAAATTCATTTCTCGCTATAATGTGGTTCGGATTCCACAATAAGCTGTAGGTCCCGTTGCTAGGTAACCAGTTGGTTCTTAGCCACGTAAAATAAATCTAATCCTTTGAGCCAGCCCTAGGAGAGCTGTTAATCAGCTCAGTGGTCTGGTTAAACTAAGGTATACTTAACTTAGCGTCTGTTCACCCATAAGTGTTCTCAATATTTCATATATTTATGAATCAGTTGAGAAAAATCATAATAAATCATTATCTAAGACCGACTTTCATAATAACCCAGTAACCTTCCAGCAAACGAAACATATTTTGAGATTACATGAAGTAGTATACAATGGCCAAAGAAGCATTTGGAGTTTACTCTTATTCAAGTTTTTCTCTGACCCAGTTTCAGTGAGAACTGACCCATCAGGCGAAAGATATGTTTCATCCCAATTTTTTCCAGTCAGACGAATCACAGGGGCTAGTACCAGGTTTTGGGGGTTGGGGTTAGAGGTTAGAGGTTAAGGGTTTGATTGTTTAGATGCAGAATTGTATTACAGCTTAAGAGAGAGAGGGGAGAATGCAGGAGAAAAGAAAGATAGTTTACTATGATCAGCTACCAACTTGCACAAGTTTTGCCAGGTAAGTTGGGACAGAGGTTGAATGAATGTTTATTTCATATAAAGTAATTTGGTGTCTAGCAGTAAAAAAATAGATTTCAGGGTTTGAAACCACACTAATGAAAGGGTAAACATAGGTGATAGACTTTTATAGATAGGGCATTGCCTGGGGATATTGGTAACTATGGTTGTTAGGCGGTTAGATTGTAATTTTGCACTTTTTGTGTGGCGCAGTTACTGTGTCGTAATTTTGACAGTCTTTTTCAGCGGGTGATTTAGGGAGGAGTGATTAGAGTGTGTTGGGTATTTTTATGGCAGTTTGGGGCATGGGTGTGTGCTTTTATGAGGTTTTTGTGAAAGTGCTGGTGTGACTTCGTGAATTTTGCGACTCGGTGGAGGGGAAAATGTAAGTTTTTTTATATAATTCTAATATCCTCTTCTCTATTTCTATAATTTTTTTGTTTTTCTCTCTTATTGAAGTTGTGGGATGTGTGATATGGGTTGTATTGTGTGAGAAGGAGGCATATGTCATAAATTGTGATTATGTTCAGGGTTCCCATCTTTGCATTGTAACTCAGCCTTGCCTCGTTGCTAGCTCAGCGTTATGTTTGCATGGAGACAACAGGCAGAGAAATGTCAGAGGGAAAGTTTTGTTTCTGTGATTCGTTTTCTTTCTTTCCTTGGAGGATTTACTCCTGTAGAGTTTGTGAATAATTACAGTGAAGGGTTAATAATACTTTGATTTTTTCTTTGTGTTTTCTTGCTTTTTTTTATTGTTTTAGACCATACTGTGCGAGGTTTTAATATTATATGCATTTAAGATCAGGCCGAGTTTGCGAGCTGACTTGGAGTTTTTTTATTTTGGGCAGAGATAGGAAAAAGAGATCTGGGAAAATGGCAGGCGATGATGAAGATAAGAAGACTTTGACTCATGGGGTAACAACTTTTGCTTCGCCTGTTCAGCCTTTTCGGGCTTGGTGAATGGCATTTTGCGTCAGCCGGTTGAAATTTTTGTTGAGTCTGTTCAGAACCATTTGAATTCGAAGATCTCATATGAGATGGAGTGTTTAATGAAGCTAAAAGGTTTTCTAGCTTTGGACGTGGGGAAATTGGCTGAGGCTGTCGTAGTTTCAGTTTAAGAAATGTCAGACTTGGGACGACATGAAATGGTTTCTTAGAACTGTGAACGGGTCAGATAAATGTAGGAATTTAGTTCGGGATATGAGGGCATTCTATAGGATCAGGAAAGGACAGAATTCGATGGTAGATTTTAGCTCAAAATTGATTGATGCAGCACTGGAGTTAGTAAAGAAATTAACAAGTTCAGAGTTGGATATCTGGCAATTCTATATCGTAAGAAAACTTTCAGAAGATGTCGCATTTCTCCTGGCTTTTGAATGAGGTTCCGGATGCCATAGTGAGCAGTTTCGACAGTCGGCTTACATCTGATAAGGCATTGATTTTTTCCCAGATGCGAAAGCATGTCAAAATGTCTAACTG
>NC_089764.1:9609372-9669372 GCF_040412425.1 Macrobrachium rosenbergii
GTACTAGAAGCCCATTTTAATATTTAAAGGAACTAATCAATGATACATAATATTAAGGCACAAGCAGAGTAAAAGATTCTTCCTGTATAAAACAAAATATCATTTAATACAGGGCATTTTTGGCTATCGATAAATAGAAGCAGATTTTAATATTTATATATTTATATATTAATACACAAGCATATATATATATATATATTATTTATATATGGGCATTTTTGTTTAACGATAAATAGAAGCACATATATATTTAACACTGTAAATACACTTACAAAAGTATGATTACAGCTGGTAATTATACACAAGAACATCATGCATAAAATCACGTGACCATATGCATAACGACAAAGGAATAGGTGCTGTAATATCCATTGGACACCTGTGAGCCTAGGCTGTGATAACTGTACCTACTACTGTAGTTAGCTGCTGGCTGGTGAAGTGAAGGTATGTTGGGAAAAGTCATCTCATTAAACTTTCTCATACCCTTAAGGTCAAGGCCTTAAGACCTTATGAGGTCAAACCTATATATGGAGATAAGATACACATGCGAGAATACACACACACACACACACACACACACACACTTCAAACACTTACAGTTCCTCGTTGGACGGGTCGGTACCGTTCTCGGCTAGCACTTTGCTGGCCCACGTTCGAATCTCCGACCGGCCAATGAAGAATTAGAGGAATTTATTTCTGGTGATAGAAATTCATTTCTCGTTGTAATGTGGTTCGGATTCCACAATAAGCTGTAGATCCCGTTGCTAGATAACCAATTGGTTCTTAGCCACGTAAAATAAAAATCTAATCCTTCGGGCAAGCCCTAGGAGAGCTGTTACTGAACTTTTCAACCACTTAATTGGTCACCCAACATCATCAACAGCCATTTCCAAAAGCGTTCTCAAGCTCCCTAACACTTCCAAGTTTTCAATATTGAACTAATCCTCAAAATATTCACTTCTTCGACCCAGGACTGTATTCACTTCAAGAGAGCATCACTCCATTTACACCTTTTATCCTGAAAGCCATTTATTCATTTCATCTATGTTTACTTATTCGCTACTAATTTTGCTTATATACCTTCTCCCCTTCTGTTTTCATTAGCCTACTTGTCTTATTTTTCTCTCACGTTCTGTGTTCATGCTCATTATCTTCTCATATTTAAGACACTGTGTTCGTGCTCGTGTGCTCATTTCTATTTTCACCTTGAGTGTCTAAAAGAATCGTTTATTAAGCTAGCATATTAAAAAAAGAAAACGCAACATAATTTGCTGGTGACCACCGAAAGGTTATAAATCATGAACATCGAGACTGGCCCCAAGAGGGACAGAATGGCATCCAGGTTCCAGACCACTGGGTCCGACTGTAATATGGAAGCAGTACACTGGAAGCTCTTACGTCGGGCTTGTGACTCTTGGGAGTAAACGCTATTTATCAATTAGCGATTGTTCCGAGGCGCCATCACCTATTCACTTGCAATTCATTTTAGTACTATATTGTTAATTGATGGCATACGTTACATAAAGTATTCTTTGGGATGAAATTTACCGTTCTTGAAGGCTGATCATATTAAATTTCCAGAGAGCTCTGATCTTTGAGTTAGATATGTTTACGAATAAGAATGACATTCTATTAAATGTTTATGATTTATGTGGCGTGAGTCGATATTTCTTTAAAGACATTCTGTCATATATTCAGTATCATAATGTAATGTGAATGGGAAATCAATTTACTTCGATTATTTTCCCATCTTCGTGTTCACATACTACTTTGGAATAAGTATATTCTTGCATGAAAAAATAATCTTTCAAGAAAGTGTAAAGGAATGATTGATGAATACTGATAGATGTCCATTCAAATTGCATATGATATAGATATAATTCCTAAATATTCTTTATTTGTTTAATTACATTTCGACTCTTCTCCATATATGATATTTGTGTGTTTTTCTTATGGCAGAATACTATCAATAAAATCTGATATGCGTGAATGAATTTCTTATTATAATTATGCAACCTGAAAATGTTTTCGTAAATCGATTGCAGATTATATAGGTGGAAATACAATATCTGGAGACCTGAAGCCGCTCAGGTCAAAATCTCACAAATCTTTATTTCTTGTCTTCATGAAATTAATTCAGCGAGAATCTAGAAACCAAAGTAAAACGAATATCACATTATAAATTTAATATATGCCCTACATGATGCTACAAAGCTGAACCTAAATATAATTGAGATGAAAAATCAACGCACAATCATGTTCCACTTGTTGAGTGAAATTTACGTTTTATATTTTCATCTTATTATATACACGTTTTTATATATGAACAATTTATACAATATTGTTCTAGATAAAATAGGAACAGATTTCACATAATTTGTCTGTCTCTTACTACTGAATATATTATTGTAGGGGCTGTATAAAAAAGTTACCAATGCATTCCCATTAAAATTCAGCCATACTTGCCCGTAAGGAACATTTAGTTTAGACCGTCCAAATGACGACATTCTTATACGAGTATATACTTACGTGAGTAACATATTCTGAAGTTGTTTCCAACTTCTGTAAAGCACAGAGAAAAGCAAGAAGAGCCAATTGCTTGTAGTGAGTACGACGTAAAACGACAGGTACACACAAACTATTTCGTCACTTTACAGCAGAACATGAAACACAGAACAAGAAGGAATAGTTTCACGGGAGATTGCAGCGTTTCCCCTTCCTCTTGGAAATTTGATAGACGCTTTTAATAAAGGGTCACTAAGTTCTTTGTGTCTCCGAATATGCGGTTCTGCGCTTTGAAGCGCGCCCCGGGGTCAAGGTAATTTAGCTTGCAGTCTTTGTTTTCTGATATCTATAATTGTACAGTGACTCAGAATCATATCGGAAACCAGTAGTTCGAGTTCCTTCGAAGAGGAAAGCCATACGGAGGGGAAAGCGCGGAAAAATTGCTACCAAGATACAGAACAAGAGAGACAGGAAAAAAGCATTTCTGCGATAAAGAAGGGAGAAATGTATCTCAGCATAGCGGAGTATGCTGATGTTTGATCAGTTTTCAAAGTCTCCTCATTTTGAGCTAATTGTAATTCGGTTTCTTTGTAGGAGTTTTTAATGATACCGCTTTGTATTCTGTTTCTTGTGGAATATAATCTCTTTTATAATTTCATCAGAATTATGAAACATTTTGAAGTCCTCTTTGATCGTAATGGAAGTTATTTTTGAGTTTTTTTTTTAGCAGTGCCAAGAATATCTATATGTTTACAATATAAAGAATCTAATTCACAGCGTGTATTGTATGGAGAAACAAAGACAGCGTACTAAAACTAATTCTCAAATGCGGCAACGTAATACAGTTTAGTAAATGAATAAAAAACATACACGCAACAATTCATTTTACAGTTAATAAATCACTCCATATGACAAATACCTAATATTCAGTTCCATGTCTCGAATATCATTTGGCTTCTCATTTTTTTTTATATAATTCATCTTTATATTTTTCTTTTTATGAATGCGCTAGCAAAGACTATGTAAAGAAATTTATTATGAACTAACTCTATCAGGATGATTAAAAGGTACGCTCTTGCAGGCAGGCAAGAACAACGAGCAAAATAGACGTGTCTCTCAAATGGAAAAGCAACGAAGTGGTAATTTTTCCAGAGAGAAAAAGATTTCTATTTGAGGAAAGTGGAATAATAGTATGAGGAAATATTGTAAAGTTCTTATTTGGCAATTGGACTTTACTCGTCATAAACTTCTTTCCGAAGTACAGACTTGGAACAATGAGAAAATCGATGCAAATGTCAGATAGTTTTTTAGGTTATGAGTAAGGAAGTGAAATAAATACACTTTCGAAAGCGGATATGAAAAATAGATATTGCAGAGACAATAAAAATGGAAATGGAGGTAAAATTATAGTTTTAAAATAAAAAGAATGTGATGAAAAATGATTGTCAGAGGAGAGCAAATCGTAACAGTTTAAAGGTACTCAATAGCTGAATAAAAAATGAACACGTTGCCATTTTGCTGTTGTAATGAACGCGTATTTTATAGAAGTGTAACAATTTCTGTTACCGTAAGCCTTGATCTTTATACTCAGAGTTGGTAGATTTGATTACTGGAGAACTATGGGGATAACTGATTAATGAATCATATTACGAAGTATTCATACGGTAGGAAATCTGGACCCTGTTATATAACCGTATAAAGTTAGACGTTTTAGACCAATTAATCAAGGAGCTGCCATTCTGTTTCCTAACTCTTACCTTTGACTTTTAAGCGATATCTCCAGGGTTAATTATCTCGCAAAGTTTACTTGTTAAACATCCCCGCGAGCAGCAGAAAATCCCTTTGACTGGTTTTGAAATGAGTTGATAACTTCCACAGACACATACACACGCGCACACACGCACACACACAGGGGAAAATAACCTATTCCAATTCAATGGCAGACGTTCAGAACATCGCCGAGAGCTCATTCCACTTTTCCGATATAAAAATTAAGAGTCTTTTGCCAAAGATGAAGACAGATCTGGCTTTTACATACATTGAGCTATTGGAGAAGAGAAGGTTTGGGGTGGGGGAAGGGGTGGGGGGAGAAAAGGAAGTATAAAATTTCAGCAACTAGAAGGGGAAAGTTTTGAAATCCCGTGATGGATTTACCAACGTTGAAAAGAAGAGGATGAGATGTATGTCTTGAAGACCTACTCTCAGAGGAAAACCAAAGAAAAATAATAGAGCTTATTTATCTCTTACGTGAAGTTTACTTAAAGATTCATAAAGTGATCAAACCACGCAAATTAAAGATATGCCCGGAAATAAGATATATAGGAAAGGTTGTCTCTCCTTTTCCCACCGCAAACACAGCGGATACTTAAAGGAAACCATTAGTTTCGCTTTATTAATGAAAAGAAATGAGCTATACCTCAACTCAGAAATGCTTAATTTCGAGATGTTTTGAACGATGATGGAAATCAAATCAGAGCCATGATGAAGCAATAGTCTCTTCCAGTCAGTAGAGAATGAAGATGGAAAAAGAAGAATAAGAAAACTTTTAAAAATTATTTCTAATGGAAACATTTGTATTATGGGGCCTCTGGATTAAAATATTTATTTTTAACTTTTACCAAAGGTGTTGTTGCCTATGAGCAACGCAGGCGGGATTTGTAGTACTGGCAGTTTAAGGGCAATGAACTCCATGTATAATTTAGTATCCCAGTCATGGGCAATCTGTCTTTTTAACTGACGACGATATCAGTAGGATGAATGAAGGTACCGAGATCGGAGCTTCGGAATGAACTCAACCATCTCTTATACAGCCTTTATTTTTCATGCTCAGTCAGGGTTTGCAGTCCGAGCCCACTATGAGTACACGAATACCTTTTATACTCTTCAAAATTTAAGTTTTATGAAATGATAAGGGTCAATGCTTCATCCATTAAAATATATATATTCCCTCTCGTATTCTTTATAGTTAATACTTTCACCTTATTAAGAAAGAAAAAAGTTATGTTGTCGTACAAAGTAAAACTCTTCCTTAACGCCTTTTAACAATGAGAGGACGTCAACACTTCTTAACTGCAGCTGCATTATGCAGGTGGCAAATGAATTACTTAACATATTGCATAACTAACACAGAGGTAACTGCACTCAAGGACATCAGCCAGTGACGAGATGACCTACACCTAACTTCCGCTATCGGGGTCGTACCAGAATTTTCCGGTGATTCGGAATGATGCGATCATGCGACTATATTTCAAAAGTTTATATATGAGCGAACTATACTTATTAATATTCTTATAAAAATATATTTTAATATTAACTCAAATAGCAAATATTAACCCAATTCAAATGAACTAGAGGATGTAACAATAACGTCCCACAGGATAACCGCATATTTATGATCTCTGATATCTGTGACACTTTTATTGTTATAATAATCACTATCCGTTCTATATCGTGTCTTTCGCAAAATCAGATTTCAGTGTCAGCTCTATATACTTATATTCATCATGTGTTGCTGCTATCAATAAGCGTATCCCGTGTCACAAATATAGGTATGACAAGTGAGTGGTGAATTAAAAACCAATTTTTGCTGCTTTTATGAGATTGTCTGTCTAATTGGTCAGTAGATTTATGCAATAACAATTAGGCCTGGCAAATTCATTATCGTTTAAAGCATAGATATTAAGAGCTGTAAAATCAATCAGCTGATGAATGTACCTTTGATGAACAGGGATTTCTTTGATATTGTTAGAATTATAATGCAGAATAAACAAAATTTCTGCCAAGTACTGATTCCAGTTTTTACCAGTTGTCACGTATCTTCAGTAATACTATACCATTATGCCTTGAATGTCAGAATTTTGACATTAGTAGATATTTGAATGAGGACTATCAAAATTTTTCTTAAACTTTTTGAAGAAACCCAAATATATCATAAGAGTTGCCAGATAATTAGGAAAATAAGAGAGAAAATACGAATGATTTACACAGGTGAAATATTTTAATGGGAATTATAATTACGCGACAAAATGTTGAGTAGTTTTATACTTGCAGAATGATGAATTATTAAACGGGCTGTAAATGGTGCAAACGAATATTTGTCATCTAGATGACAAGGAAAGGAGTTTGGTGTAATCAACTTTACCCTCAAAGATTTGGTGGTAATCCTCAAGTTTGTGCCCTTCTGGCAGCCCATACATCAATATTGAAAGATGTATGTATGTATGTACACACACACACACACACACACACACACACACACACACACACACATATATATATATATATATATATATATATATATACACACACACACATATATATATATATATATATATATATATATATATATATATATATATATATATATATATATATATATATATTCATGATGTTGCCTTGTAATATGTATATCATCCCATAATTTTAATATATTTACTCTACTATTTATCATTTGTTATGTATAATAATAATGATTGATGAAATATCGTATGTAATGCAATGTCAGATCTCAAAAGAGTTAGTGATTTAGATAACCTGATAGCGTAATTTAGGATTAATGATATCTTTCTTGTTAATAGCGTAGTAGCGGGAGAGAGAAATTCGAGTCTTAGACCAGATGTGCCACCTGTCACCAGTTAAGATAAAGTGATGACAGCTCGGGAATAACAATTAGTGATCCATTCTGGAAACCAACTCAGGTTTTTCGTTTTGTTTTTAAAACATGCCAAACGTAATTAGCCAGTTGAAATCTGTTTGGTCATGTTAGGGTTCCTGTAAAAGCTTTGTCCTATACGAGAAGAAGACAAATGATTTCATTATTTACATACATGGCTCTGGCCACGTATGCCCTTTTGAGAGTAAGAACACATGGCAATTGCGTCATGTTTAAGATTGCATTGCTCTGATCATGTATTGTCCCGACTGCGTTTAAAACGTTTTGCTTCCTTCTTTAGTATCTCGTCCCCAAAATATGCATTGCGTGTGAGAATTGCTAAATATGAGAAAAGAACTTATGCAAATGCATATTGTTGTTACATACATTAGTCAATTCCGTGTGATCAATGTGTGAAAACAAGAATAAAATGGTCTCCATAAGCATTGATCCATTTCTGTCATATTACTTCATCGTTTCAGCAACAACACACTGGCACCTTTAAAGCTGAAGAAGACTGTCCCGTTGAAGCAAATATAGTTTCTCGCCAATTTAGTGTTTCAAACGTTCTTCGAACTGACCGTGTCTCGGGAAACAAATTCCAAGCGTCACCTCTCGTGGGTCGTATTGCTCTGAATCTATCTCCTCTCTCCCCCAACTTTCACATGAATACCTTCTCTTGAATCATTCTTTTCCAATCGCCACCTTTTGTTTCGCTACAAATTTTTCTCACTTTTGGAAAATTGTGGCGTTCCTTGTTCGAGTTTTTTTTTTTTTTACCATTTTTCTATCTCATGATTTTATCCATATTTTCGTCTTTATTTATTTCATGGGGCAGCTGTGTCATAAAATTATCATTGGACATTACACTGATGTCCTCTTTCAAAATTAATTGGTGTTTGGCGATATACCTTATTCTTTCTTATACGAGTATACGAAGATTAGGAAAAAATTTCTTTTCCACATTCCAGATCTAAATTAGTCTAAACGAACATGTTCTACATTAGTTAGAAAGTTTGGAATTAGGTAAGTGATAATTGTTTACAGGAAAGTGTTTATTTCAAGATGAATGAAATGGTTTACTCAGTAAGTGCGCATAAGTCTTCTAAAATAGGATGAAGGCAGAAGATTCTGCGAGTAAGGTATCTTTGCGAAATAGCAGCAGTATTCCTATATATGCAGAAGTGCCTTCTTTTTCTTTTAGTTTTCCTTTTCTATACGAAATAATTGCAATATTGCAAAATTACTTTCAAGGTATAATGGGAATAGAACCTTTTATTAGCGTTTAGATCATATATTTCCATCTTAGACCGTTCACCAGTCTAAATAGACTCAAAGACATTAAAGGTTAAATTTATAAATATTGAAAGCGTTTTGTCATGAGATTCTTATAATAATGTTTCTACAGAGATATTTGATGTCTGAAAAAGGATGTACCTTTTCTTTATAAGGGGAATGTACCATGTTATCACCGACCTTTTGCATTTCATTCTTGTAACTCTCAGATACGACAGAATAAATAACAACAAACTCAAAAAAACAAACAATAAAGCAGTTATATTATGGACTAGTTTACCTAATTATCTAATGAAATTTTAATTTAATGAAATCTTATCCCAGCTTTAACACTGAAAGTTTCTTAGAAAGGTAAGCACGTATATTTTCTGGATCAGGTATGGGAATACTTTCCTCTGGACATATTTAATCTGAATCACTTCCATATACTTCAAACGACACGATCAGAAATAGGGTTTGATAATGGGATATTCCTCACTCAGTTCTCCTCTAATATCTTTTTTATCTGATTTATAGTTAATCTTCTCCTAGCAACGCTAGATGACTTTCAAGTTGTTAATCAAAGCAAGAACGATATTTATAGCACTTTCCATAAGTGTGTGGAGAGAGAGAGAGAGAGAGAGAGAGAGAGAGAGAGAGAGAGAGAGAGAGAGAGAGAGAGAGAGCTGACGAATTCGTATCTTGAGTTGCATGTAGAAGCTGAACCGTAGCAGGCAGGTGAACCCAGTTGCTAATGGATTAAACAGAAACCGCTTATACACTGAGAGAGAGAGAGAGAGAGAGAGAGAGAGAGAGAGAGAGAGAGAGAGAGAGAGAGAGAGAGAGAGCAAATTATAAATAAAGTCAGGAATTAAGCATTTTTTACAGACGATACTCGACACGGGTTTATAAATGAATTCGGCAGTACCCATCATTTAGCATATCTGCATCCTATGTAGTTCACCTTATTTGATGGTATGGTTAACCATTTTTGTGTCAAAGGATATTTGCTGAAAATTACTATCATGATTACTTGTGGACTTACCTGCTATCGCTTTCCATTTGTCAATGATAAGAGAATTTAAAAAATTACAACAGTTGTATTCCATACCCTCATGTCTACAGAAATCATAGTGAGAATGATACAGATTTCCCATACAAGGCAGCAATAATTATTTTCGAAAAGTTACTGTATCTTTGTAAAGCAGATTTTCTGTATTACACCAAAAATGTTTCCTTTGTTTTAGCTTTTAACTCCGTTGCCGCTAAGACTTTTTTGCGATTTTTTCTTTGCATTTCTTTTCAAGTTTTTGATACTTTTGCACCCAAGAAGTTGTTCACATGGAAATCACCAAAGGATTTTAGAGAAGTCGATATAGGAGAAAATTGTTTGATTCGTTTCTCTAACATGTGCCAGAGCAATATTCTCGACTGGTTAGGACGGAGCATCACTGATTCCTCCCAAAGGTACCATAACAACCTCCCTTCTTACCTTCCATACCGTAATAAATAATTTCCTTTTTGGTTCGTATCTCCTCAGTCTCCCGTGATACTGAATGATGTGTCGAGCTTCACCACGCCTTCTATAGAAATAATAAAATGAATTGATGGTTAAGCTTTTTCGATTTTCTCCGTACACACTGAATATTTGTTTCTGCATAACCCATGATCGAGCTTACATATATTCCTATGTGTGAATGTACACTCGGCAAGAAAAGTGAGGATACAGTTTTTTTTAAATCTTCGGACATATATTGCTAAATAATGAGACATCTGGCAACTTTAGAAAGGGGCGGAGCTTCAGTCTTATTGTGTTTGTTTTTTGCTTGACCTCCTATAACTTTCAATCATATTCTACGGTTCTGAAATATTGATACTTAAATGCAGTAGTAAGCTTTAAGTATTCGTTCAAGTTGTAATTTGCAGCGACAGTTCTGAGCAAAATAAAAATTTTTCCACATAACCTACGAAGTAACCTTGCACATATGAATTTATGACACCACAATGAACGGAATGCGTGCATAATCGGAAACGCGATCTTCCATGATGAAATCAAGAGTTAAATTTGAGCTATGTCCAACAAAATCTTGGGGAACAATAAAGGAACGAATGCAGTGTTATGGAGAGAGAGAGAGAGAGAGAGAGAGAGAGAGAGAGAGAGAGAGAGAGAGAGAGAGAGAGAGAGAGTTGCTGTTGTGTAAGCCTAGGCCTATATGTAGAGCTACTCATTTCATTATTTTTTTTCTTTTAGAGATTGAGCAATACTATATTTGTATAGTATGTTTTAGCAATGGAGAGAGAGAGAGAGAGAGAGAGAGAGAGAGAGAGAGAGAGAGGAGAGTTGCTGTTGCGTAAGCCTAGGCCTACATGTAGAGCTACTCATTTCATTTTTTTTTCTTTTAGAGATTGAGTGATACTATATTTGTACAGTATGTTTTAGCAATGGAGAGAGAGAGAGAGAGAGAGAGAGAGAGAGAGAGAGAGAGAGAGAGAGAGAGAGAGAGAGACTAAGGCAACGTTAAGAAACATCCAGTTACTTGTGTTTTCCAGCCGAAGTTATCGCGGTACTCCGCACATCATAGAGAACGCTCTTGCGGATTTAAATAGATTGGGTCAATCTGCCCTAGCTGTCACAACATTTACTGCCATTAATTCCAGCTGACCTTTAACACCGTGAAATACAAATATGAATCTGTAAAATTTAAAGAAATTATCATTACCTCGTATGATGATGCAATAATAAGCCTGTTCATAACGGAAAACGAGTAAATATTGCCGTTCTGATAAACAGTGCTACACCGAGATATCCACACACTATCTTTTAGATCTCTATGAACGAAGTCATCTGAGAAATTCTGATTACTTCGGACATGCATGGTGTTTTTAAGTATCTGAACGTTTTTGTTTTGCAGATTTAACATATATGATATAATTTGCATTGTATTTTCATATTCTAGAGTAAATTTACCGAGATTGTGTGTTTTCTGTAAGGAAAAAATTAAAATTCGATGAACGAAATCGAAAGAAAACTGTATCTTCACTTTTCTTGCCGAGTGTACATGTGTTCAAAACAATTTACTTATAAACACGTTCTCACATTCACATTGTAGGGTGTATATATATATATATATATATATATATATATATATATATATATATATATATATATATATATATATATATATATATATATATATATATATATATATATATATACGTAACTGAACACACGGGAACGTGTTTCACAGAAGTAAATTATTGACTCACAAGGGGACCAAACCCCAGTCTTTCGAGGGAGAGTCCAGGGCATTAGCCAACGCCCTGGGCTCCCAAGTGTCCTCTTTTTCTACACTCTGCATTCCACAACTCAAAAAAACATTCACTCCATCGTCAAATAAATTTATTCTCTTCATCGTCAAATAAATTTATTCTCTTGTATCTTTTAGTCGAAGAGTAAGTAGGTCTTTGCCCTTTGTCCGTGTATTTACTACCTCCTTGTATAATGTCCATTTTCCTTGAAGTATATTTTAATCAGATATATATATCTGAAATATATCCTGAATTTTTAATCTCACTTGCTCCTTGAATTGACGGCCTGAGCAACCTTTATATATACCGCTATATAATTTGCTTTCCGGCCTATCCTATTTTCGTCAGCCCTCTTGGTTTCCTCCCTCTAGCCATATCTTCACGATCCCCCCATGCGTTGTTTTCAGTAAATTTTATACGTACTTAAACTTACCCATACATTTTCATCCTTTGGTTTTTTGCTTACCTTTCCCCTTGAGTAGACAACCTGACTTACCTTTTTGCATACTGCTATGAAATTTTCGCTTGTGATCTTCCTACTAGATTTTAATCATTTTTATTTGCTTTCTCGATGCAGGATCTTCACTATCCCACCATCTACAGTAGTACATTAAGGAACGCATATTATTTAAATTTATTTATGAAATATATCTATAGTTCTTCGCACTCTTCTTTCTTGTCATATCTTGAACATTACTCTATGGATAGACACTTCTTCAATTAAACTTTTCTTATTATTACATTATTAATTTACGAGCTTGTCTATTGAACTCCCATTTTCTTGCATGATTCTAAAGTTTTTCATTCATCAGGCTAAAATATCTTTAGAAAAAACCTTACTCGTTCCTGCATCTTTACATCCTAGACTAGTGCCATATATGTACCATATACAAAGCATACTCCTATTCAAGCTTGAAACTCTAATCTCTGAATAGTCTCATCTGATACCAAACATATACGTTTATCGTCCTAAAATAATTTGATCTCTCAATCGTCCTTTTGCTATCAATGTTACTATCATAAAATTCCCAGACCACAGTTTTTTACATTCTACATATAAAGAAACCTTAAGAAAGCTCCTAGTTTCTCCATCTGCCTTTTGCAATGTTCCAACAATCTCCTGAGGCATCTAACAACCTTGTTTCTTTGTTGTTTTCCCCTACCGCTTCAGTAACTTTTTTCAGTATTGTATATACTAAAATCCAATAAACCTATTTATCTCTCCGTATGGAAGGTTCCAATTTGCTATTTCCATCCTCTGCTAATTAGTCCTCTCTAGTGCTTTTGATAACCCTTCTCTTGAGATTTGTTTTATAAATTAAGTATCATGACCATAGGACTATCCGAACCTAGCCCCGCCACTCACACGGACATGGGAATGCTGACACACAAACACACACACACACACACACACAAATATATATATATATATATATATATATATATATATATATATATATATATATATATATATATATATATATATATATATATATATATATATATATATATATATATATATATATATATATATATATGTATATATATATATATATATATATATATATATATATGTGTGATAAATGTTGTGTGTGTGTGTGTGTGTGTGTGTGTGTTTGTGCCTGTGTGCCGTGTGTGTATGTATGTATGTATATGTATGTATGTGTATGTATTACAGCATTTATACTGTGTTGTCTGAATAAGTGATACAGTATATCTCACAAAACAGACGTTTATGGTAACCATGATTTTTAACTGAACCGTAAAATTTTTTACCTTTTGTAGAATTGTGAAACAATTATAACAGTGAGAAAAGTAATTATGATAACAAGAATAATGATTAAACTAAACAACAGAAATTATATGGTAAAGAAAACTGTAACCCGATTTGATTTTCATTCGTTCAAAAATCTCAGCAAAGTTTTCAAAATAAATCGAGTCAGATCAGACGTGGGTCATCCTGTCATGAATTATAAAGTAAGAAATATATAATGAAAGAAGCAAAATATGTCAAAATATTTTCTGATGGTGTTATTTTATAATCCAGATTTATCACAATGTTTCACGAAGTGTCTCTGTCCAAATTCTACCGACTGAAACCGTGGGACTGTGCGATTCATCGGTAATTATTAAGGGAATGGGATTTTTAACATTTCTTTTAAAATTCTGTCATTTTTAGAGCATGAAATATTTATCGTGTTGTTTACTGCAACTTCATGATGTCAACAGATAAATATGGTTCATAAAAAAAAGCCTATCCATACCGAACAGATCCTTCTTCATCTGTCATCTATGCTCCTGAAAATGCACCTGATTGAAAGTTACGTAGTTTAGCCAAGTTTGTTACTCATTTGCAAGTTTTTTTATTACCTTAATTCAATCTCTTACTTAATTCTTTTGTCCAGTTCAGTAGCAACAAAATCAAACCTCTGTCTTGAGGACGGCTCATAATACAAACGGTTAAAAGTAATTCCCGAAAAATAAGGAAAGTAATACGAGATCTCGTTCATCTCAGTAACCATAATTTTAGAATTATGTCACTTAATACTTCGAAACCTGACCCTTAGTATTTTGTTAGCCATTTCTGTCATGACAGCATACCTATGAAACTATCTCTCAAATTCGGTTTTCTCTGACTTCTTTAAACATTATTGTTCTTAGAGACTAGTGTAATGATTCATTTGCCCACCCAGTTTCTTTGTCATTTTTTTTTAAATTCTATATTTTTTAATTGTTGGCTGTATGAATGCGCTCGGCTGTCAGACATTTCAACCGTATTCAATAAATATAAAAGAAAAATTTTCTGTTCCTGGAAGTAATGCGTTTACTAACATATATTATTCGCCTGGAACGTTTCGAAACTTCTGCCTTCTCCTTGAAAGGAGGTGAAAGGAAAAGGCAATAGGCAAATCAGATATCTGTCAGGAGGTTGGCATCAGCATTAGAATTATCACACGCTCAATTACCATAAATCCTTGAGTTTTCGGGAGGACTGAAGCACCAGCAGAGTGGAGAAGGAGGGAGACTTTTATGATCGAAATATTTTGGAGGTATTTTCAGCTAGGGCCATAGGAAAGCATCAGATGCAGAATATAGAAGAAATCATGCTGTGTTAATTCATAGAGAATATAATCGTGTGCATTTTATAATGATTATTTGTCACAATGAGTACATCAAAAGCGAGGAATGTATTCGGTGGTCAATATTGCCAAATAGAACGTATGATAAAATGAAAATTTAAAGAAATGGGGTATTATGAATAGAGAAATTTAAGCCAATCAGATTTCAAACTATCCACTCGATATGGAAGATAATAAATAAGGTTTTATTCCTTTTAAAAGAAAGTCAGCATTGTTTTTTTTAATGAGATAATGAATCAGTGAAGAAGAATGCACAGAGAAAGAATGAACTGGAACACAAGGAAAGTGAGGGGCCACTGAGAGGAAACTCTCACAGAGTGAGCGAGGCTAGAAGGCTGATCAAGGAATTAAAAGGAAGAAATTTGTCATGAAAAAACAAAGAAAAAGTGGTGCTGAAAATCTTTAGTAAGTCTGTGCAAGTAGCCATCTTTGTTTTTAACTTAGAGAATTACTGTGTTTCCCGTTAAAATATCTTCAGACATTTGTGTGTGTGTCATTAAATTTGCAGAAACAAAATTTGAATTTGTCTTGTACATAACGTAATACGTTTTAGAGAGAATACTAGTTGCTGGCGGAGCCTTGAATTACTGATAATTAAAAGATTACTGCAGGTAATGAGCAAAGGAAAGATTTTTTCAGAAACCAACATCAGCGAATTCTAAAATTTTAGGAAAACAGTTAATGTTAAGTTCAGCTAGCTTTGAACAAGTAAAGGCCTTTTCTCAAATAACAATGTGATGAACCATTTGCTGGAAGAGGTTGGTGCATTTAGAAGGTACATGGTAGGGTCGCCATATTGGTTTAGTCTCCTCTTTATAACATCTTCAGTGTTAGAAATATTAATTATATTATCACTCCTTTTATCATTATTGGAAGTGTTGAACTGGGTTTGTCATATTGTAACTTTTGCTCGTTATGAACACCGTAAATACTTGAGGCAAGAATTTTCTCAGTTATCATTCTTGATATCTTTTGAATTCTATTACAAAAATATGCGAAATATATTTGCTTCCATTCAAAACGAGATGACTTGCGGGGTAGGTTAATAATCCTTAGTACATTTGATAATGAAAAGAACAATAACTTTTTGCAAACTTTTGTTTTTGTCATTATTTTTGTATCCTAGCAAAACACAAAATAGGAGGAAATATTTTCGTAAAGAATTAGACTGTCACGTTCTCCTATAAAGAAAACGTTTATTTATATTATTCCGATTTTAGCAAAACAACGCTTTAAGAGTCTAATTTGCTGAAAGTCTTGTTTTCTCTTTGTCGTATATCTACTTCACTGCTACTGTATTTTTTATCAGATATCATTGGTTCAAGACACTTCAGAGAGTTAAACTATTCAGAGTCTGTAACTCAGAAAAAAAATTAATGGCAAGATAAAGAAAAAAAACAACAAAGAATAAAGGAATAAAGGAAGGAGAAACTAGCACAATGAATATTAGAGTAGCAGGTTATTCCAGCATGCAATCAGTAGTCAGACGCGTCCTCATTTTGAACTAATTTCCTTTCCAGTTCCCGCGAGGTTTTTGCCATGATGCTACCTCATAGTCTTTAGCTTAAAAGCGAAAATTCTTTTACTTTTAATCAGGAAAAGAAAAATTTACGCTCTGAAGTTTCTATTTCTCACAAATGGAGAATATTTGTTTTACGTTCTGGTTTGTTTTTCACATTTCTCCATTTGTATATAATGAATAATAAGTCACCTTTTTTCGAGAGAGAGAGAGAGATCAAATACAGCACTGTAATCAAATATAAAACCGGAAATTAGAATTCATTGCGTAATCATCCGGTTTATAATGAATGAATTACTGTTATTGACTTAATAGGCAATATATAGTTTGCTTACCTTTCTGCTCTAAAGCGTCCAAAAATTTTATATATTATACTTATTTTACTATAGCTTTGTAACCAAAGATGATGTAAATACGTTCATCACTTATAAATGTTTATGCTAGTCATTCAAATTATAGACTTTCACGTAAAATAACGCATGAACAAATTTTCAAGAATAATGAGTTACTGCTGCGTAAGAGTCATGGAGATGAAAATCTAGGGTTTGTGTTTCTGGTTGATCTTAGGTCTTTTATCTTGTGGATCATCAGCTGAAGAATATAACTGGTCCAATGCTGCAAAACCCCATTTTCCTTGGCAAGACTTGTGATTTTGAGAGATCTTATGAGGTTTTTGCGCACGAATTTTTCTCCTCACACATTTTTTGAGAGCACCCACCGATGCAGAACCTGAAGTAGTGAATTAAAAATCATTCTAGAGCACTCTGTCAAACTGCGAGGGTATTTGGGTAAAAATTAACGACAGCACATTTGCACCAAGCAAACCCCATTTAAGAATAACAAACAAGCAAGTTTAAAACAGAACAAAGATTGACAATGATAGGGTAATTTTGGCAGAGATCTTTAAGTCTTTAGCATGTTCTGAGATGGCGCAGCAGATTTTTCTAAAAACACAGTAATTCCTTTAATTCATTTCATCAGGCTTAGGAACACAAGCCTTAGTCGCTTTAAGAAAAATAACAAAGAGTCAAGTTGCAGCTGTTTCTAAACAGGTCATTATAAATGGGGTCAGAGAACATTACAAGAATCTTTCGGACTGGGCCGTTGAATTAAGTCTTTAGAACATATTTCTGCTCCTCCATTCATTAAGGTTGATCAGAATACCATTTGCCAGATTAGAAGGTCGCTTTCCTTCTCTCCCGTGTTCAATTCCTTAAATGGAAACTCCAGGTCCTTCTCATTATAAAGGAAATGAATGCTATATATTGTGCAGGTGGAGGGATGGCTGAGGATTTCTGACCTACTGTAGACTGTGTTATAAGAGACGGTGAAAAACACAACTTTTTCAATGGAAGCGTTGCATTAATCGTGGTTCCATTTTGGGAGAATTGTAGAGGTCTGTCACCTTCCATTTATAATTTAACCTCTTTAGCCTGTTCGGTTTGTTTTTATATGGGCCGTACATACATTAGGGTACATATTGTATATATATATATATATATATATATCTGCTTCTCCATTCATTAATATATATATCAGCAAGTCTTATATTATTTGCCATATTATAATATATATATCTATATATATCCCGTGTTTATAATATACTGTATAGCGTCTAAATATAAATATATAGGTCCTTCTCTATATATATATATATAAATATATATATATATATATACCGTGCAGGTGGAGGGATTTGCCAAATCAACGGAGAAATTTGTGTATTCCTGAGATCAAGTGTTTAGACGGTGTTAAGATAATATGAAGATTTTATCAAAGCCACAATCTACTGGTTTTTAGTCAAAAAGTGACAATCCGATATTTCTTCAGTAAAAAAATCGTAATTTTCAATGATAATAAAAAAATATTTTAAATCACTGTAGATTATTTTCATCTCTAAATAAATGCAACTTCTTGGTAAGGACGCCAGGCATCTAAAAATAAACATTTCCAATTTTTTTGTTCGTGCAAAAAATTGCTTGGAGTTCTGGTTGCAAAAGATAATACATATTGGACCAGCGTAATATTACAAATGTTACTAAAAAGATCTTATTTAAAAACCACTAAGAATCATATTATTATACCAAGTCGTTACAGGGTTGTGTCCATTATTGAACATAAAAATGTAGAAAGACTAGTGTGGAATTAAATATATAGTAAATGAAGCAGAGATATCAGAATTAAGTAGAACGCAGACATATAGTAAGGAAAAGTCAAAACGGCGAGGGATATTCGCATATATCTTCCAGGATTCCATATTTCTTCAGAGCTAGGAAGTATATCACAAAATCGGTGACTCTCGAGAAGGAAAATAATAGAAGAAAAATATCCTCCCTATAAACTAAATGGACGGAGCGTTTGGTGTCAAATCACGAGTCTCCAACAATATCTCAGATTTTAGAAAATTTGTGTGACGGGGTAGGTAGTGAAAGATGTAGTTTTTTGCTGTATCCAAAACTCCATTTTAGATTGATATCTGAAATACGACTTTATATATATATATATATATATATATATATATATATATATATATATATATATATATATATATATATATATATATATATATATATATATATATATATATATATATACATATATATATATATATATATGTGTGTGCGTTTTTGTTTTAGGTATATCTTTCACATTTTCTAGTTATGACACCTCGATGTAATAGCTGATGAATATATTAAAATAAAGTGTATCAGTGAAATATTGAAAGTGTTAGAAAAAGTTAAGGAAAGTTTCCTAATTATGTTAGGTTGTCCGGTATGCAGCGACTGAAAAATGCTGACATACTCAGCTATTGCCAAGGAGAAGAAAACTACATAAGGGATGCTGAGGTAGTTCATCTCAAGAAATCCTGTAATCATTCTTTATATATATCTTTTTATTTTTTTTATTGACAGCACCTGTTAATCAAATCTTGTAGTCTTCGAGTCCTATTAGTAAGTATCTCAAGTGCCGGTATGAAAAGAATAATTCTTTCCAGAGTGCCTTGGGAAGTATATTTTAAAGTTGAGATATATTTTTTGGATTTTAAAGAAACTGGTCAATTGAGTTTATCTAATTTGGACTCTTTATACAATTACATGACCAACCTTGGTTTTAGTATCAGTAGGCATTTATGAAATCTTTGAATTGCACTGAGTACACTTTAATGAAGGCTTTCATTTGACGATATTTCCTGTGAACTCTAAGTAAGATATCAAATATTTCCGTCAGATTCTTTAGTTAGCTTCTGAGGATCTCACTTGTAGGCTGTACAACCCATATCTTAAAGGTGATACAAATTCAAATTCCCCTCGAAGAAGCAGAGGACTTATTTCAAGAACAAAATTTTAGTTTTGCCAGAATTAGAAGAAAGTATCTTAGGGAATATATTGATTGCTTTGTGCAACGACTCACGAACATTTTTTTCTGTATTTGCATAAGTTATCTTTTCTTTTTTATTTACGATACGTCCAAAGCCAAAGTATGGATCTTCATTGGCCGCACTTTTTCTTTCAACTTCTTATATCTAAAACGGATAGGTAGAGCCGTTTTTAAAACCAGTAATAAAGCGATAATTTTATGAGTCAAGACCGGATAACTTAATGATAATAAGTGTATATTTGTCTGGTATATTTCATTTAATATGCATTAAGTCAAAATGATTACTGAAAAAATTCATTTTAGCAATTTAAAGATTATAGTCAAGTAAAAGTTTTTAGTGTAAATTGTTTTACAAAAAAAAGAATGGAAAGATATTAATGGGTGTGGGTCATTTATAGGTATTTAATTGGAAAGCTTCTTTTAAGATGTATCATTTAAAACACGTAAAAAAATTAATGTCACATAGAATGTGAAAGATACTAAGTCATCTGATTTTTATCTCTTGATTTAAATCGTTTAGTCGACCCTCATCAACTTGCACTTGAATTTTCTCAGAATATTAAAACTTATATTTTAGCAATAAAGATGTTAATGTAACAATTATGAAAGACTCTTGTGTGGCATTTCCTCAGTTGCTGATTTTATTAAGAAGGTGCGTTAAGGATATTATAGAATTTGGAGAATTTGTAAACCGTTTGCCATTATCTAGAAATTGTCCAAATCTTGCTCCAACCTCACTCTATTTTAATTTGTAAAAATTCAGTGACCTCATAACTTGATTGGTGATTCCATCTCACAGTGCAGGATATTTTACGACACAGACAAACTGTTTAAAACGTTTCACGAATTCAATAGGTAATACTAAATAAAACTGTATCTTTCTCATATTCTCTTTCATTTATCTATATTCTGCTGTGTTTCAGTGCAACGAAAATTCCGTCTTGCATTCCTCTCCATAGTTCTTAATCTTATTCTCTTTATCTATTCCATAGATCCCAGCGCTTCTTTTAAACATGAAGAATTTAGCAAGGTTCTATTCTATTTTAATCACAACACAGACATGACACACACACACACACAATATACACTTGTATCTTGTTTGTCACTATAGCCCTCGAACCGCTTGATGGTTCGGCAGACCAAAGCAAAATTTTGCACAAGGCCTCTGGATCACTCCAGAAAGATTTTAACTCAAAATCAAACCCCACCCCGTGACAGACATACAAACACAGACAAAACAAATGAAAAGAATTTTAGTTTTTACGTCACCTTTTCCTTCAGTGTTACTGGGTTAATTCTCATTTTTCTTCTGACATACCACCTTTTATTCCATTCTCTGTTAGACGTTTGGTTAACAAACAACAATAAATCCAAATCCCTATAACAAATTTTTGATCAGAGTTTACGTGAATTTTTATCAGAATTTATGATAATTATTAATTTAAGTGTTAAACATATACCTCACTGCTTGGTTGTATTGTTAAATTAAATATTTTTGGCTTTGTTACAAAACATATTTCATAGCTATAAAGCAATGAACCCAAACCAGCAGGTCCAAAGATTTTCTCTCTAAACACATACACATGCCAGTTCTCTTCCTAATTCGTGCATTCATAGTAGCTGCTAGCTCAACATGACATGCTAGATGTATGATGGCAGTATATAATTTTTCTTTATTAGTTCAAACTTGAAATTTCTCATTAATTCGAGTGTTTTTATCTTCGTTTTTACCTTCGGAATTCGTTATAGCCACTACTTCATAGCATCACAATGGAGTATATCATTATAAATTCGTTCTAAATGAGGTTTATTGGGTGTTTTGGCAACAACACTTCACTGCATACCTAACCTAAAGTTGATGCATTTTAAGAATCTCACTCGGCCACCCCCCAGACCCAGACAGTAGATTTTGCATGACATTATCGTACCGCATGATAACATCGAAAGGTTTATTCATTCAAAACTAAAAGGCTCCACAACCTGTAAATTAGTACTTATTTTTGTACAACTATTCTATCAACATACAACACAAATCAATTCTCTTCTCATCTTTTCTTCTCTCTCTCTCTCTCTCTCTCTCTCTCTCTCTCTCTCTCTCTCTCTCTCATCACAGGGACGTCAGTAGCAGACCTCAGAAAGCAATCCCCACCCCACCCATCCGGAGATGGGTAGCCCGATAAATGGCTCTCGATAAGGACATCTTTGCCAGCTATTTGAGTTTTACCTTGAAAGGGGAGCTATTAGGCTGCTCGGGGTGTGGGGTAGGGAGGATGTATTTCGTTCGAGTGATATTCTTAAAAGCTGTTTTAAAGGCCAGAGGGTCTGTTGAATAAGACAGAAATATCTCCTTGGACACACACACACACACACACGGTTGAATGAGAATTTAGAATTACATTATCGTGCGAATTTTTTATTATCTTCACTTCATACGGAAAATCAGTTTCTTTTCACTTTCCTTTCTGATTACTTGGAATAATGACTTCCCCTCCCCTTCCCTCTTCACAGAAATTTTTCCCTACATTTGAAATCTTTTAAGTGTACTTGGAGGGTAAATGTATACGATGTAATGGAGGATTAAATTAAGAAATGGCAACTAACTGCACTTCGAGGAATGTCGAAGTGCTCATCTTACCCACAACGTCAATTTCTTACCTTTTGCTGATGTATCATACACAGTAAGAAATAGCGTTCCTGTCATTTAGGAAAATAAAATTATTGTTTATGGTTATATATTAGAATGATATATATTCATTTCTATCTTTTATCAACTCGTATTTATACAAAACAATAAATAACAGATTGCCTAACATTCCTCCAAAAGGAAAGCTTTTGTTTGATTCATGATTATATTATTACCAAAGGTAGGGATTGACCAAGTTTATAGATGCCGTACGGAAATGCTTAGCGTTAATGTTTTTCTAACGATCCATGTAACTTTAAACTTAATTCTATGTTCAGGAATTTGATGTCATTGTAAAGATAATGAGTTGTAATTTATTATGTTATGTTAACAACATCCCTGACACAAATGTAAAGAATACGTATCACAAGTTGAAGTTAGCTGTATTGGAAAATGTTTTGCCACTTTTTTTTAACATGATTAGGGGGTGGAAGTCTAACTGTTACAGCAATTCACTTGATAATAGGTAAGAAGAAAAAGGCGTAACAGATTATAGACTAAATATTTCTTATTAAAAATAGACTTCTCTTCTCATGCAATGTTGATGAATGAGTTTAAATTAGAACTAAGGGGTTGGTTCGGCTTTTTATGAATTGGACAGTGAAGTTTACTTTCATTATAGTAACACATATCATAAAAAGACATCATTGGCCTAGGCCTATACCAAATTGCCTGCATCACATGGAAATATTGTTTTAAACTTTTATTGTATGATTTGGACTAATGTTGGCCTACAAATAGTGTTGAAGGGTCTAACAATGAAATGAATAATGACTATACACAATTTATTCATATTCTGATCAGAGAGTCAGAGATACTTCCCAGACGAAATGCAGCGGTAAACTGTCATGAAATTGATGCTAACCTGTTAGTCGGTCGGAAATTATTTAGGTAATACCATCAGTTCATCTGTTTCGATGAGTGGACTGTCTCTGCCCACAAACTGTTGTCTATACATAGGTTTTAACAGCAGTTTCGATGAACTGACAGAAGAAATGACAAGTAAACGTGATCGGGAATACATGGCCTAAGATTGTAGAATACTATGATAGTGAATGGGTGTGTGTTAGGAGAGAGTGAGAAAGAGTGAGTGGAGAGGAAGAGAGAGGAGAGAGGGATGTTAGGAGAATAGAGAGAGAGATAGTTTATCAAATGCCAATCGGAATTTTTTGGGCAGTGCCGGGTTGGTCAGCTAATATATATATATATATATATATATATATATATATATATATATATATATATATATATATATATATATATATATATATATATATATATATATATATATATACATATACATATATATATATATATATATATATATATATATATATATATATATATATATATATATATATATATATATATATATATATATATATATATATATATATATATATATATATATATATATATATATATATATATATATATATATATATATATATATATATATATATATATATATATATATATATATATATATATATATATGGATAAGGACGTTTGTAGCTTTCTGATTGTATATGAATCACGGTGATGTGATAAATAGTCATAATATGGCTACGTGCGACAAATGCACTACGGTCAACATGGCAGGGTGGGTGGATATCGTCTCCAAACGCAAAACACCTGAGTTCGACAGGTGAGTTGATGGGAGATGGTATTCACTTATACCTCTCTTGTGGCCGACTGGTTAGTGTGTCACTGTAGTCCTGATTCCTCGTCCGTCGCTGTTTCGACCCCACGGGACGGTGGACTTATTATCACTAAAAATTCCCCTTCGGTAACATATATGAAAATATATTCCTTCGGGGCCTTAGAGTGCAATTGGATATTAAAGGACGTTTGTAGCTTTCTGATTGTATATGAATCAGAGTGATGTGATAAATAGTCATATATATATATATATATATATATATATATATATATATATATATATATATATATATATATATATATATATATATATATATATATATATATATTTATATATATATGTGTGTGTGTGTGTGTGTGTGTGTGTGTGTGTGTGTGTGTGTATTACAAATTAGTGTGTGTGTGAGATTATGTATATATGGATGTGTATGTTTTTATTATGTATTTTTAGCACATGTAGGTAACGTGCGAATTCCTTGAAACTATCATGATACTAATCATTCCAAAATATTTGAAAACAAGGAAGCGGAGTTGTTCAGGGCGCCAGTAACTGCAGAGGAGTGATGGAGGCACCGAAAATGAACTCCAGGAGCATCCCTGAGGAGGAAGGTGAAGGAGGTGAGAATCTTCTTAGGGGCCTTCCAAGTGCAGATGGAGATGTCGAAGGTTTCGAGAACTGCGGGAAAATGTTAAGTGCCTGATCTATTAAGAGCTGATTGAGAAAAGGTGCAAGCACCAGGACACTTTGGCGGATGGATTTTATGACTTTAAACCAAAGGAATACAAAATTTGAGTTTCAGATGTTTAAGTCATAACGTGAAAATGACACATACGATTTACACAAAACAAAGTGTTAAATGTGATAGTTGCTTCTCCGTCATTCAGTTTGTATAATCTCTTAAATGAGACTCACAGTGCTCAGTAATCAAAGGACTACAAAACTGATTACTAGATTTACAAATGTTAAAGTCGTAATGGGAAAACGACTCTTGTGATTTAAAGCAAATTACAGGATATTTGAATTTTATAGCCGTTATACGTCATTCAGTTTTTATAACCTCTTCTTTTAGGCGACTTATAAAGATGTTGGGAATGGCACCCTACACTAATTTCTTAGAATTAATCTCTCTCTCTCTCTCTCTCTCTCTCTCTCTCTCTCTCTCTCTCTCTCTCTCTCTCTCTCTCTCTCTCTCTCTCTCTCTCTCTCTCTCATGAAAGTGTTGTTATACTGGTACATTTTGGAATTTTTTTATCTTGTCAACTAAAATTTACTGTGAGAATCCAGTAGTGGTTGTAAAACTAAATTTGGTAACGTTGTTTTTCCATAAAATGAAAGGAAAATGAAGAGAAGGAAGTTAAATGATGGCATAAAAAGTTAAATCAATGCACGTCATTTTTATCCCGTAATAGTAGTTATATCATATAGCATGTATTGGAAACGAATGTTTCCTTGTAAGATTTTGTTGTAAGAAACACAATATCCATAGTTATTTTTATTCCGCCTTCCTTCCAGTCAGTCTCATTCTCTCTTTACAAACTCACAATGGACTGAACCTCTCTCTCTCTCTCTCTCTCTCTCTCTCTCTCTCTCAAATGTGTGTGAGGTTATAGATTTAGCTGGGAAATTGAACTGAAGGAGATTTCTAGTGGTTTTATTTGCTAATTTAGTAAATGATTTATTAGATTTATATGTAAGTCCCTAGAAGAATAAGTGGATTTACCGTGAAGGTATTGTTATAATCGTTACATTTTCAATTCTAAGTAAACGGTTATTAAATCTCGAAATAATAAGTAATACAAATATGTCTTCAGCTTACCATAATCAATGTATGTTTTGATCTGCTTGAATATAAGCTACATAGTGGCTTAAAAAGCAGTCAGAGTTTGCAGAAGATCTAGAATATATATATATATATATATATATATATATATATATATATATATATATATATATATATATATATATATATATATATATATATATATATATATATATATATATATATATATATGTGTGTGTGTGTGTGTGTGTGTGTGTGTGTGTGTGTGTGTGTATTACGAGAAAGCTTAGATTTTTATAGTATTTTATAGGTAAACACTTAGTGACTTTTAAATCAAGCGAATCTGTTTTAGTTGGCCCAATAAACACAAATACAAGGTCGAAACTCTTCCATACTGAGAAACTTTTGAACTGGAAACGTTTACTATAAGACTTTTTTCTCCTTGGTAATGAGTTCAGTAGCATTTATATATTACACGACATCTTCAGTTCACTAAAATGAACGCATAAACTGAGAAAAACTAAATACCTGTTATAATAGTCTCAGTTAAAAAACTGCGGTAACTCAGCTGGAAATTCCCATGAATATTGGAGCCACCAGAGCAGAGAAAACTCAGATCAGACACGCGATCTCTTAGCGCCAAAAATTTATTGAGATATCCGAAACTGGGAAGAGAAGTGCTTTCCGGGGCACAAGAATAGCAGGAAAAATGACCGAAGGAGCTGACTAACATGGCAGTTTTTTCTCGAGGGCAATTTTAAAGAAGCGAAGGTTCTCGTGCTTGCAGGAAGCATCCGAAGGAACAATGCGAGAGGCTGTGTTCTTTTAACGGGGCCGTTGGAGAAAAAAACACACAAAAGACTTTGAAGACAAAATACGTTCGGTCATGTATACGTAAACAAATATGTTTATATCTATTTATGTGAAGTTTCCTTGACTGTTAGGGAAATATCGAAGAGATATTTATAGTTCGTTTGTCTGGCAACAGATAAACTTAATAGATGGAAAATTACACACATATATATATATATATATATATATATATATATATATATTTATATATATTTATATATATATATATATATATATATATATATATATATATATATATATATATATATATATATATATATATAGAGGGTCTCTATGTATTATGTTAGGATGAAGAGAGAGAGAGAGAGAACAAAAGAGAGAGAGAGAGAGAGAGAGAATTTATCAGTAATCATCATTCAGTTTTTTCCTGGGCAGTGCCAGGTTGGTCAGCTAGTGTACATATATATATATATATATATATATATATATATATATATATATATATATATATATATATATATATATATATATATATATATATATATATATATATATATATATATATATATATATATATATATATATATATATATATATATATTTATATATATATATATATATATATATATTATATATATATATATATATATATATATATATATATATATATATATATATATATATATATATATATTTAGGTATGTGTCTGTGTGTGTCTTTTCTGTGTGTATGCGTATGTATATTCCACGCATGAATTGTGTAAACAGACCATCATGTCTGATCGAGATTGCTGTCCAATAATTTCCTATACACGGGGATTTCACTGATGTAACGCTCAGTTTGCTGTACTGGGTGATTGTTTCTTAGGATGAATGGGATGAATAAGTCAGACCTATCAATAAACAGCACTTGATATATATATCGCCTAAGACTTATTTTTGCTGCCTTATAGTTCAAGATATATTATGTATATATATATATAAATATACCTTTCTCAGATGACTGAAGTGAATAATTTTCCACTAAATTTCATAAGCATTAGTATGTTGTCATTCTGAAAACTCTCTCTCTCTCTCTCTCTCTCTCTCTCTCTCTCTCTCTCTCTCTCTCTCTCTCTCTCTCTCTCTCTCTCTCTCTCTCTCTTCTCCCAACACCCCCTCTTCTACGCTCTCTTTCTCCTTCCTCTCCTTCTTACTCTCTGTCTCACTCTCTCCCTTTCCTGTTAAGATAGTTTCCTCAGTTACATTGCCCAGCATTTTTTACTTTTTATATTTCACCCCTTCTCAATCCCCATTCCAACTGGAGGTGAACTTGGTTTTAAAGGGCATCAAGAGTGTCTGTTTATCTCAGCGACCTCGAAAACTATGGATTAGACACTAATATCTGTCATTTTTGGTTATTTTTACATGTCATCTCCCTTCCCACCCCTTCCCAGCCCCATGCCTGTCAGGGATGAACTTAGACTTTCAGGCTGTTGGGAGTGTCACTATTCATCTCAGTGATTTTGAAAATTATGGATTAGACACTAATATCTGTCATTTTCGGTTATTTTTACATGTCACCCCCTTCCCACCTCTTCTTAACCCCATTCCTATCGGGGATGAACTTGTACTTGAAGGGAGCTGGGAGTGTCACTATTTATCTCAGTGAACTTGAAAACTATGGATTAGACTATAATAGCTGTTCTTTTCTGTTATTTTTACACGTCACCACCTTTCCACCCCTTCCCACACCCCTTCTTATCAACACTGAACTTATCCTTAAAGGGCATTGGAAGAGTTACTATTCATCTCAGAGACCTCAAAACTATGAACTTGACACTAATATCTGTCATTTTTGGCTATTTTTACATGTCACCCACTTCCCACCTCTCCACATCCCCCCTTACTATCGGGTCTGGACTTGGACTTAAAGAGTATCAAGTGTGTCACTATTTATCTCAGTGGCCTCGAAAACTATGGATTATACACTAATATCTGACGTTATCAGTTATTTTTGCATGTCACCCCCTTCCCCCCTTCTCAACCCCCTTCCTATCAGGGCTGAATTTGGGCATTAAAACTACAGATTAGACACTATTATCTGTTGTTTTTTTTTATTATTTTTACATGCCACCCCCTTCCCACCACTCCTCACCCTCTCTTCCTCTTAGGGTTGAACTTGGAATTAAAGGGCATTGGGAGTGTCACTATTTATCTCAGCAACATTGAAAACTATGTATTAGACACTAATATCTGTTGATTTTGGTTATTTTTACATGTCACGCCCTTACCACCTCTTCTCACCTTCCCATGCCTATTGGGGCTGACCTTTGAGTTAAAGGGCATCAGGAGTGTCACTATTCATCTCAACGACCTTGAAAACTATAGATTAGGCATAATATCTGTTGTTTTTGGCTATTTTTACAGGTCACTGCATTCCCACCCCTCCTCAACCCTCCCTTCCTATCAAGAATGAACTTGGAATTAAAGGGCATTGGGAGTGTTACTATTCATCTCAATGACCATGAAAACTATGGATTAGACACTAAAACCTGTTGTTTTCTGTTATTTTTACATGTCACCCTCCTTCCATCCCCTCCTCACCCCCCTTTCCTATTGGGGCTGAACTTAGATGTAAAGTGCATTGAGAGTGTCACTCTTAGCAACCTTGAAAACTATGGATTAGAAACTAATATCTGCTTTTTCAGTTATTTTTACATGTAACTCCCTTCCCACCCCTTACCACCCTTCCTATCAGGGCTGAACTTGGAATTAGAGGGCATCAGGAAGTATCATTATTCATTTCTTCAACCTCGAAAACTATGGATTAGGCACTAATATCTCGTTTTTAGTTATTTTATGTCATGTCCCTTCCCACCTTTTTACACCCCCTTCCTAGGCTGAATTTGTACTTAAAGGGCATCGGGAGTGTCACTATTCATCTCAGTGACCTCAAAAACTATGGATTAGACACTATCTGTTGTTTTCTGATATTTTTACATGTCACCCCCTTCCCACACTCCACCCTTTTGTGGAGTGATGTCTTGCCCCCACAGCATTCTTCTCCAGATAGAAGTCATATGTCTATCAAGTTTGGTTGAAATTGCTCAATGATTTTCAGAATTATTCACGTAAACACACATGCACACACACATACATCCATTTATATATATATATATATATATATATATATATATATATATATATATATATATATATATATATATATATATATATATATATATATATATATATATATATACACACACACACACACACACATATATATATATATATATATATATATATATATATATATATATATATATATATATATATACATGAATAGATAGAATAGAAGGATAGACAGACACAGATATTTGAATGTTAAGCAAGAAGGGATCTTCAACAAAGACAGAATGAAACGCCAGGACATATTCTGAATGATATATTCATGTTGACAACAAGAGATCCTGGACCTTATGAAAGTTGTCCCAGATCTGCGTTGAAAATTCATTAAGTGTTCTAAATGCGCTTCCCTATTCTCAAAAGGTGTCTTCCGTCTGTGTTCGCAATGTTACGCTCACTAGGGTCGAGGTGGGAAAGTTATTGGAAATTCTAACATGCAAGTTGAATGAATACTACCTAACTCCTCGGTAGATTTAAACAGAATAACATCATGCATGCAATTGCATACGTCAACTTAGGTTTGCAATATGCTTATTGTTTACAGTGGCTATTGTTGAGTGCCTTGCAGCAAATCCTGTTAGAAGTTTTATAAGAAATTCGAGCTATAGCCCGAAAAAGTCATTCTTATAAATAAATAAATAAATATATACTCGTATATATATATATATATATATATATATATATATATATATATATATATATATATATATATATATATATATATATATATATATATATATATATATATATATATGTGTGTGTGTGTGTGTGTGTGTGTGTGTGTGTGTGTGTGTGTGTGTGTGTGTTCTTGTATGTAATTAAGTGATTATGAAGATTTAGTTCAAATCGAGATCTGTATTAATATATGAGCCATTGACATGTGGTAATAAAACCGAAGCTGAATTTAATTGGAACTGATCCCTCAAAGCGTTGAAAAGAAAATACTTTATAAAGTAAGCATTATACTTCTGTCCTGGCCTATTAGAGTTTGTGCCAATGTAATTCACATATATTAAGTGTTAAAATTGCCCATTAAGGCTAAATAATCATTACAATAAAATTACTCCGAGTTCCAGTAGGTGCTCAGTGATACTTTTACCAACGGATTTGATGCTCTTGGAGGGAATGTATTTGCATCGGGCTGATGCTCAAGCCGTGTAGCTTTCACTGAGAAGAAGGAAAGCTTCCAGGAAAATGCAAAAGGCATTTCGTGTTACATTTTTCTCGGGGAGAGAAAATGTTCCTTCCATAGCTCAAAGACATTACTGGGAAAGGAAAAATATTATACATGACCAGGTTAGTTCAACCAGGAGTGTAATATTATCTCTTTCAAAATGGTTTCCCCCTGAAGCAATGTGACATTTAGTTTTCAGGTTTGTCTTGGTTCAAATATGATTACGTAGTTTGCTCCTCAGACAAATCTAAACACTGCTTAATGGATAATAACGACAGGAGAACTGGAGATATATATATATATATATATGTATATATATATATATATATATATATATATATATATATATATATATATATATATATATATATATATATATATATATATATATATATATATATATATATATATATATATATATATATATATATATATATATATATATATATATATATATATATATATATATATTTTTTTTTTTTTTTTTTTTTTTAAGTCATAAGTTCATACAGTGAAAATGACAGATTTACTCATTTTACCTGACGTGGTAATAAAACTGAACTTCTGTCAGGAGAAGAAAATACCTAAGAATGCCAAGAGGCTTCAAATTGTAATCTAAAGTAGACATTGTTTCTAAAATTTTGCTGTTCATCCTTAAGATATAGTTTCGTACAAAGGTTTTCATGTGAAGTTATTTACGTCGTGAATTTTCTTTCTTCGAAATGATTTTCCTAATATCTTTCCTCTATCTTCCTTCTCTCAAGACTTAATCAAAGATTACTTTCTTGAAGATTAATACAATGAACTTGGCTGTGATGTAAACAGCCTTATCAATCGATGTCCATGTACCTTTCAATTAGGAGTAACAGCTCTAATGTATTTCAAGACTTAATTAAAGGCATTTCTGTGATGCAAAACAGATCCATAAAAATAGCCATTTTGACGATACATAATTTGCATTCAGCAGTAACAGAAAAACTTGCCTTAGAAGGAAGTGACGAGTGAATAACTTTTAAATAAAGACAAAACATTTTTTTATTTACCTACTAATAGAATTGGAAGATGGGGACAGGAAAATTAGATTGCTCCCAGATTACATTTTCCACTGACTCAAGGATGAAATTGTCCCTGATGTGCTCTTCCATGCAAACTCAGATTTCTATAAAGATTTCTTTGACTGATCGATGTTTTGTATTTATAAACGAGCACCTGAAAGGTTACAAGGAATTTAAGAAGTACCCTCTTGCTTTTTTCATGCAAGAATTTACAATTTGATCAGGAAATGCTGTACAGGGATCAATGACTTTCTAGGTGAAAGATAGTATATTATATACAAGACAGTGAAGTGCCACAGTGAGTTTTATGGGTTATTATCAATTGTTTTCTCTTGTTCTCTCCGGTACCCTTATCTTAGTACGATAAAAATGAATGACTGTGCTTTTCGTGGTTGACTGTGTATTTCCTTAAAACCATATTAAATAACCACGAGCAGAAATACATATCTTCCGTCGTTTTCTTATGTCATTACAGCTGATTTAGACATATGATAATTGTATTTTCACTGTCATAGGAGTTCGAAGTACCATGCATGGGCCACAGATATGAAAGAAAAATTAAACAATCCAAAGACAAAATTTATCCGTTGACTTTCATTTGATTTGTCACTTTCTTTGTGAAGACAGTTAACAAATATTTTTCACTCATTGTGTTCTTGTTAACAGACGCTTCATACGTAACAGTGCCACGTCAAGGGCCTGTTGAAAAAGAGACAAATACAAGACGGCTCTACAGTATTATGTCTTTATCACTGGCATGATAATAATAGGATATGCATTAGAAAGTTACACAAGCTATACAGAATCAACTTAGGCCGTGAGATTGCAATTGCATAAAACATTTGTCCGACATTTCCAACAAGGCAAAATTCCCAGGACAGGAAAAGATAGATTCGACAGATTATCTTAAAGTTGGTGGATAACTGGAGAGGAATAAAAAAAGATCTTCAATTAGCTGAGGTTTTTACATGTTTTCCTTAGTTGCCGTGATTAGTATGCAGAGCCTTTGTCATTATGAAGACTCAGAAAACGGTTAACCAAAATTAGCGGTAGAAGATGCGGTTAATCATCCTCTTCTAAGAATGAGATTTATGGACTTGAATGATTCCTTTAATGTAAGAACTGGAATTTTCAAAACGAGACGAAAAGGTACTATTACCTCGTTAAGTAAAGACCAATGAAAGAACCAAGTGTTGGATGAGAGCGCTTTACATAGAACTTTAAATATCACAGAAATCATTCTAACCACATGCTTGTCAGTTTCGACACTAGATGAATTGGCGAGGTTATACATATGTATATATATATATATATATATATATATATATATATATATATATATATATATATATATATATATATATATATATATATGTGTGTGTGTGTGTGTGTGTGTGTGTGTGTGTGTATGTATGTGTGTACACACACACACATTTACACACACACACTATATATATATATATATATATATATATATATATGTGTGTGTGTGTGTGTGTGTGTGTGTGTGTGTGTGTGTGTGTGTGTGCATGTTCTAATGTTCATTACTTGGTTTTAGGAAATTGTTCTAGAAGAATTTATATCTATGTTACAGTAAGATAGCTTTAAGGGAATACATGATGTTCATGAAACAACCATTATCTTTACTGTCATTATGACAATTCACTGTTTCCGAAAACTTCATTTTAATTTCACAAGTAAAAATATTTCATGAAGAGAAATAAACGCGCTTCGTGCTATTTGAAAGGGCAAACATGGCCATTTGGAATTTACAATGTAAAAGATGTTTCAGAAGTCTCTTGCAGGCAGCAAGATCGAATCGAGTTCTTCTAAGGCAAACATTTCACAAAGCCAGGTTGCAGAGCAATAAGAGTCAGAAAACCAGATTCTGGAAAGGAATTCCAGATCAGCATTCAAGTGACACAAAAGATTCTCTCACATGAAATTAATTATTCACTATGGAGGAATTATTAATTTAGATTTAATTAGCTGAGGTTAACACCATGGGGAATGCTTTAATTTATATTACTGAGCAAACTTAATTCAGTACTGGATATATATGCAATATAATATCACATGTACATAACCTGCTGCTGGGTCCAGTTCTTATGGAACGTCATTTGAATGTCGTTAAAACCATTGCACATTTTACGTTTGGGCTGTGCTGCAGAAGACACTATTTCTTAATCGCTTTCTCAATCTATAAAGCAAATTACCTGTCCCTTCAGTGCCACTTGCTTCCCCAGTTTTCCTCGGGAAAAAGGAATATTCTCTGCAGTAGATGAACTGCAAGAAATTGCGTTCTAGTATTGTATTTACGTTACTGCAAGTATGTACTGAGATTATATATATATATATATATATATATATATATATATATATATATATATATATATATATATATATATATATATATATATTTATCATGAAATTTTATCACACCTGATTTATATGCAACCATGAAGCTACAAATGTCGCTTAATATGAAATTCATGCTACCTCAGGAATATCCCGATGGAGAATTATCACTGAAGGAGAATTTATAAGTGATAAATGGATCAGTACTGTAGGTCTCGATCCTCGACACATTACTTTCAGCGACTCCATCGACGGTCTACTGAGCTATAGAAAGGTTTAATAATGCCGAGTCTGCTGTACAATACTTGCTTACCCGTCAAGAGTGGGGAAACACTTGGCTTCGGCATTAATACCCCACCATGATAGCTCGTTGGTATTTGGAACACACAGCTCTTATGAAATTTTATCATACTGTGATTTATATACAATCATAGAATGTCGTATATAACAAATTATCGCTCGGGAATATATATATATATATATGTAGCTTCATGATATATATATATATATATATATATATATATATATATATATATATATATATATATATATATATATATATATATATACACACACATTTATATATACATACACACATATATATATATACATATATATATATATATATATATATATATATATATATATATATATATATATATATATATATATATATATATATATATATATATATATATATATATATATATATATATATATATATATATATATAGAATATATATACTTTATATATATATATATATACAATTGTGATAGCTACAAATTCTTAATAGCAAATTCTTTGCACTTTTCAGGATTAGCTTTTTCCTAAAGATGGAGAATTATCGCCGAAGGGAAATATGAAGACATTGTGATTCATGATTATATATATATATGGTTATATATATATGGTCATATATTGGCAACGTGATATATTATATATATATATATGTATATATACATATATATATGTGTGTGTGATCTGTGTGTGTGTAGAATCTTCTGGCCAAATATCCAGATAATATGTAACTGTAATAGCCACGATGCCCTCTTAATTTAATTCTTCAGTTATTACTGGATTTGCTTGTCACTACAATGCCTTAAGATACAAGATTAGGAAATATGAAGAACTTGTGATGTCCGGTTAGCTGAAACGAACCCGGTTTCCATAAGATTTAATTAGTGCAAGTATGAAGAAATTGTGATGCATGAAAGCGTGAGCAGGAAACGAGCAGTTCCATAATCATAACGGAGTCAGGTCGGCAACATGACCCTGTTGTGATTATGCAATACGTAACATGCAACTTAACTCTTCAGATCATCATCTATTGCGGCTTCTCTGCAGAAATGCCAAATATCCAACAAAATGTTTTTCACAATAACAGCTTAATTTCATTTTTCAGAGGTACTGGATTTGCTTACCAGTACAAGAATTTTGATCATGATTAGAATAATATGAAGAAGACTTTTCTTCTTGCTTATTTTCGAATATTTGCTGGCTATTAGGATGTATATTTTAATAAGTACACTAAGTGGTATCTTCTGTCTTACAAGCGTGACCGGATTCGAGCTTTTCACGGAAGAAAAGGCTTATTCAATTATTTCTCATCATGAACTGAAAGGCTTGACGCAGTAAAGTATTCATAAAAACTAGTAAGTTGGTAGGTTAAAAGCTTCTTTTTTGGTATACAATGTACACACAGAGGGACAGACACAAACATAGTGATTTATATATATATATATATATATATATATATATATATATATATATATATATATATATATATATATATATATATATATATATATATATATATATATATATATATATTACATAAATATATAAGTATGTATGTATTTATGTGTTTGTGCATGAATGTGTGTCTGTGTGCATGAGTAATTGCAAGCAGGGTTTTTTTTATGTATATGGTAAAATGATAAAGTAACAACAGCAATGAACTCACTGAAAGCGAGCGCTTTACCTTCAGAAACATCTAACATCTTTTTTCTTTAGAAAACCATCTGAAGACACGCAAACCTTCTCTTCTTCAAAATTGCTTTCTAGAAATAAAAATATCGGTTGAGTCAGTCCTTCTGGGTCATTTTGTTCCTCCTGTTCTTGAGCTATGGAAGCACTTCTTTTCCACCTGTTTTTGAAAGCCTAATAAATTTTCTTGTTCAGGGATTGCGCGTCTGATCTAGTTTCCTCTGTTCAGGTGAATTTTTCCTTTATTTTTTTTTAAGTAGTTTACCTAATTGTTTCTTTGATTGATCATTTATTTATTTAGTTTTTCACTATACGCACTTTTGTTTTGGATGAGTGGATTAAGTTATGAACTGTCGAGAATATTATTTGACCCTGATGCAGAGAAAGTAAGCTGACAGTCATATTTTGTACTTTTTGCTCATTGCAGGAGATTCAAAATATTCACAGCACATTGAACGATAAGTCTGGTTTCATAAGGATTACAAAAACCTAATTTATTATCTTGTGTTGACTTGCGTCCTTTATAAGATGTGAAAGGAAAGGTAATAATGACTTATGGATTTACTGGTTTATTTAAAGTTTTGTAACTTATCGAAGACCCCTAATGATTTTCTCAACGTCTTGTGCAGCCTCTCCGTGCTAAATTCTTGTGCGAGAATAGCAACTTCATTAGATTTTTCCAATATTCTTTTTCCCCATACCTTATGCTCTCTTATCTTAGTCAACAAATTCGTTGTATTTTTAGCCTTATCAAAACTTATTTCTTTTCCCAGTTTTCAAGTTTTGGAATATTTTCAGAATTCGCTCACTTTCTTCTCTGAGATGTTATTACTAGACAAAAGCGGTCTTTTACACTCAACATATAAGCCCCTCCGACCTCAAAATCCTTAGGCTTGGTGCTCTAAAAATATGAAACACTTTGAAATCTCTAGACGTGTCTGAGACACATATTTTTGGCAGCTAATTTATGAAAGTGGTCAGATGATGGTAATGAATAAACCTGTTAATCCCCAGGGCAAATATTTTTTCCAACTTTTTTTCAACGGAGTTCCTTCTAGGCGGACGTCACTTTATCCATTTATTGATATTGTTCATCACTCTTCTTGCTTGAAGTTTCGCAACTTAATGCTGAACTTGCATGGAGATTTGTTTTTGACAAAGAATACTTTCATCATCTATTTCCTTTGTGAAACAAAAATCTTGAATGTTCCTAACAAATTACACAGTTCAGTGCCTTTTCTTAGTGCGGTTCGTTAATAAATCAAAAAGACAATTGATAAGTTTCTTTTTATGGTTTGGTAGATTTCAGAAGCAACTAAACCTTGCCATCTCAGTGAGCTACAGTACTGAATAACCAACAGTTCTACTGCCTGACCAAAAGAGCCAGGTGGGTATCCCGGGGTCTTATAGGTCTAGCTGCTGAGTCATTATTAGCTAATACCTGGTTCCTTATGATCCAGTATGAAAAAAAAAAAAAACTGGCTTATCTGGAATAAGTTTCCAAGACATTTGACAATAAAATTCCCAAAACTTTTGATCACTGGTGTTAAATATGGCATGTTTTTCTTATGAAAAATAATAAATGGTCAGATCCATGTGTGATTTCCTTGGAATTTGCTAATACTGATGTAAATTCCATAATGGAAAAACATACATGACATTTTTCTTTTCTATACGGCATGACAGATTCCCCTATGAAAGCGTCTTCTCACATAAAGGATTCTAACTATATAATTAGAGAAATTCAGTTACGAGTAGCCTATGCTACTCAAAGATATAGTACAGCTTTCCTTGAATATGGAGTCCTCATGGGTATGAATGGCGGAAACACGGGAAACACCTAGAAGTTCATCTTATATGACAATATCGCATCGTCTAAGGTGTCTTATACAGATTTCAGTAGTTGGTTGACAGATAGAGTACAAAATATTTTTTGTGTTACATCTTCGGACCCTGCGCAGTTCTCTCTCTCTCTCTCTCTCTCTCTCTCTCTCTCTCTCTCTCTCTCTCTCTCTCTCTCACACACACACACACACACACACACACTCACACACGCACGCCGTGTGTGTATGTGTTTTCTTTCAAAGCATCACTGCAAGAGTCTTATCACTCTAGTTAATTTCATGTTTGTGTTACTTGTCAAATGTTTCAATAATTTACATTAATCCATTTTCTGCTGAGTGGAAAGTATGCAGATATCTTAAGAAAATGAAAATAACAAGAAATATTAAAGGTTTATTTACGTGATCCATGAATAATATATAGGCTATAACGAACTCAATCCCAAATGTAAAATCACACAATAAATAAGATAAAGTTAAGTTTTTGCTGACAACGTCTTTCAATAATGGCGGGACTTGACGGACTCATACGCAATATTTTAATCTGCTCTTCGAGCAACGCGTTGAATATAATTTTAAGTAAAACGTTTGAATATTTTTCTTCCCAGTCTTGGAATATTAATATCAAAAGATTAAGTTGGGGATGAATGTGATGTTTTATATTACGGCTTTACTTCTATACAGGCATAGTTAAATTGTCGTATGACATGCAAAATAAATTGAAAAAATATTTAGGTTAGTAAAACTCAGCATACCTGTCTTTTCGGGACTAAATCTATATTCTAAATCGTGTAATAGTTACGTTTTGATCGTGTGTGAACTCACGCATAAAAGAGGAAGAATTATTTCATGATTTGTTTCCTTTATCAAAGCAATATTTTCATCTGAATTGCTGAAAAAAATACAGACATCTTAGCGAAACACCTGGCACTTCAGCAGCTAATTACTCGACTCTCCTTCATCCCAGTCAGTCATTTCAGCCCTCACTCCGAACTTATGGTGTATCATTCAAAAAAACTTTTTCTCTACCTGATTTGTTTGTGTCAGAAAAGTGAACCAGCCACTGTCCATTTTTTTTTTTCTGCGTTTTATGCTGCTTGTTCTCTTAACCATAAACTATTTCTAAAACTTTTACTAATATTCTAAAATTAATCATTTCATACTCAGTGTTACTCCTCAACCCTTCTTAACAATAATTCAATTTTTCTAACCATTTATAACACCCATCCTGCTCTTTGATTATAATACCTTTCCGGGATATTTTATCTTTAGAACTATTATGTCTAAGTTATTTATGTTTTATGTTGTTCATTCCTTTAATCATAAACTGATTCTAAAACTTTTAACACTACAGAAATATAATTGTTTCTGTCTTAAGAATTACTCCTCAACTCTTCTAAGCAAAATATTAATTTTTTATTCATTTATCAAACACTCATCTTCCTCACTGATTATAATACCTATCCAGTACATACTATCCCCAGAATTGTTTAGTTTCACTACAAGAGGACCTTGAAATTCCTTGACCAAAATGTTCTGGTCATCCATCTCTATCTCAATCAACTCCTAATAGTTCGGTCACTCACCTCACCCCTACATTTACCAAAGATTCTTGGTGTTTTATCTGCGTTTCCAAAGACCCCAGGTGATTTACTCTCCCCATCTTCTTCTGTGATGTTTCTGTTCATTTTCTGCGCATCAAGAAGAAGAAAGCTTCCTGAATGAATCCGCATTCCTCGAGGATTGAAATGTTTAGGAAGGTTTAGTATCCTAGGAGTTGAAAAATGTTATACGTACCCAGTATATATATATATATATATATATATATATATATATATATATATATATATATATATATATATATATATATATAAGAATATATATATATATTTATTATTATTATTATATATATATATATGAAATTTTTTATCAGTGATGGATTTATATACAATCATATTACTGCTTCGTTTTTAACTGAAATGTGGAAGAATTAGGAAGGTTTATATAAGTGATAAATGAAGAGTACCACTGGGAGAGAAGAGAGACATGGAGGTCAAAAAAGTACCACCGCGCCATCAAGAAGGCGCGGTGGTAAACTATCCACTGATGTTGAATGGGTCTTTATGAAGTTATCCCAGTACTGTTCATTTATTATATAAATCTGTGATAATAAAAATATCATGATAATTTCCATTACGATTGCAAGTTAGATATATAAATTTTATATGAATATGATGATTATATGTATATATATATATATATATATATATATATATATATATATATATATATATATATATATATATATATATATATATATTTTTTTTTTTTTTTTTTTATTATTATTATTCTATTCAGAATATGAAACCTATTTGTATGGATCAAGCCCACAGGGGCTATTGACTTGAAATTCAAGCTTCCAAAGAATATGGTGTTCATTAGGCAGACGTCAGTAAGATTATGAAGAAAAGAGAGAGAGAGAGAGAGAGAGAGAGAGAGAGAGAGAGAGAGAGATAAATATATGGACCTTTCATAATCTAGATCAATTGCCTACCTCATGATAGCAACTAACTTATTTCTGATGTCCTTTTACACTATTCAGTTATTAAATGAATTGATATGAACTACAAGAGTTTAATCTAGGAGACGGTTGCAAGTCAGATTGGAAAGTAAATGTCTTTAGCCCTGAATAAAGATTACCTGCGTGATGGATTATGCCTCTGTTCAGAAAATATATATATATATATATATATATATATATATATATATATATATATATATTATTCAAGTATATATAGATATATATATATATAAGAGACAGTGTTATGATGAGAGATGAGGAGGATGAAGGATGCTATACGGCAATCAGTCATCATGCAAAAGAAATATCAGATTCAGGAGGAAGATGCCTAAGGAATTGCTGATTTGCAAGATTAGACACAAAGTACCACAAAACCATCTGATTTGGAATGAATGGTTTTCTTCAGGATGAAAGAGTTTATGCATCATAACAAGAGTGTTTCTTTGTTTCTTTACGTCATGTCATCGATATCAGGTGAGGATATTATTTCCTCCAAAAAAGATGATATACTATATATTTTTTTAATTTGCTCATAACGAGGAACGGTTAATACTGATACTATATTATTTTAATATATATATTCGCATATAATATATATCAGAATGTAATTGTTTTTATATGTATTTCTTTTCAATCAGCCTTTCTCTGCGAGGAAAAAGTATTATTACCTTTATGACTTCTGCAGCTTTTTACTGCTAATGTAATCCTCATCATTCGAAAAGCCGGAACATTAAAGCCAAGAGCCAGCCGCACGCATCCCTCAGCCGAAATATAACCTCATTCATTCCCCCTGCACTAAGACACATTTAGTTTCCTTTTGGGCCGTAACCTAATACCGTGTTGAGAGTATAATGTTGCAGACATTAAATAGAACTTCTCCTAATTTGAAAATTGAGTAAGACCTGTTAATAAAATTAAATAAATGATCATCAGCTGAAATAAGAACTCCAAGAGAACATAATTCAACAGCTCAAGAAAGAAAATGCTGCTGAATATTCTGTCGTCCGCTAATTTCTAGGGAGTCTAAACGCATGCAACTTGACACCCATAAAAATTTTAACATGCAAGTTTTTCCTTGATGGGAGAATGCTTAAGTACTTAACCGTGTTATGATGAGGGGAATGAGGAGGATGTAAGGAATTACTTGTCCTTTTTAAGGGAAACCGTCTGCTGGAAACTGAATTCGGTTTTTACTGAGCTTCAGGGAGGAGGGCGAAGCCGTTTCAGGGTTCGTTTGACAATGAACACTTTATCTTTTTAATCTATATCTCATGATTCCTTATTTAGTACCATACATTTTACTCAGAGATGACATTAATAATGTTTAAATAACAAGTGACGAAAACAGATGAACTGCTGACCAATACTTTTCCATATGTTGTTTTAATTCCTATTAACTATTTTATTCCATATTTTTCTGCATGTAACAAAACCAGGTGAGCATTTTACAGTGTTTAAAAATAAAACCTTTGCCAATGAAGTTGGGAGTTATGTTCTTGTCCTGCTTTTGAGCGTTTCTATCTTCTCACGACTTATGAAGGACGATTAGAAAAACTGATAGAAATTTGCCAATATTTATCAGCTGACTTTTCAAGATAATTAGTTTACCTTTAATCAGAAATTGGCCAAATGTTGAAAGTGAAATACAGTATACACATTTCGGCGCTTCAAACGCCTAATTGCATATTTTGTGGCATCTATTTTATACTAACAAATCACGCCAGCAATTTCATCGTAATAACTTTAACTTCACAAAGTTTGGCTTCTGAAGGTGGAAAGCCACGGGAATATGTGGTTTCCTTTTTCATATTGGTTAACCGTTCTTTACATATAATTCATGATTCAGATAAATGACTTCAAAGATGCTCATCCGTCAATTGTTTAACTAACTATTTACGATTTGATACCAGACAAAAGTGACTTTACAAAAAGGTATATCATTGTTTTCTTGTATTTTCTTGCAAAACGTTTCTTTTCATTATCTGTTGTTGTAGTTGACTTATATGTAAGTCAAAATTATGCTCACCATATTCATAAATGGCATTATAATGTTCCATTTTCATTAAACAAACTCTTCAGATGAGCATTGTTCAGTGTTTTATGCTTTTTCAATCAAAGATGGACAGTTATGTTCTTTCATTTTCAATGTATCTGTCATTTATATGACTTGAGAACAGTTAGAAAACACATAATTTAAAATTGCAAAAAATTTGCCGATATACAAAGTATAGCTAACTTTTTCCAGATAATTGCAACAAGAGTTTACCTTTAAGGAGAAATTTAAAGGAGTTGAAAATTAAATATAGGTACACATTTCTGTTCTTCAACTGCCTAATTGCGTATTTTGTGCCCCAAGTTTTTATGCTTTACTTCATTAAGATCAACGTAATTTAGAAAGTTTGGCCGTATATCCTCAAATCGTGGTTTCCTCTTCATATTGGTTAACACTGTTATACTCCACTTATATATAAAGTGTACAGCAGATTGATATCAGTAGCTATAGATCAAGATAAGAGTATATTTTTTTTATCATGTGCTTAAGACCTAATCGGTAATCAGAAACAGTATTTTCTGGATGGTCCTTTTCAGTTATCGTATTCAAATGGCTGAGCGTGAAGTTCAAAATTATCGCTTTTAATGTGCAAATTATAATGTTCCCGTACAATTTTCAGCAAACTGAAAGCACTCTATCTTCATTCCTTTTATTCAGTCTCTGTGTCCCTGGGAGTCACCACGTTTCGGGCTTAAACTTATAAACTAACAAGTAATTGGCATTTATCCTGAATGATGACCTCCACCCTCTTTCTTCCCACATGGCATCATTTCAAAGAGATGCAATCATGGTATACAAAGTATAACAGAAAACGTGTTTTACAGTTGCGTTTTTTTTCTTTACATTTCAGAGTACACTTTTTTTAATATGCAGTCTTCATCAGAAAGCCGTTTTCAGGTGTTTCTTGCCATCGTTGTTTTTGGTGCCTGTTGCGTTCTGTTATCACCAGTCTAGTATCTTCACAAATTTTTGTTTGTGTTTTTACAAAAACTCATATATCCTTATAATTCTTTCATTTTCCCAAAGTGTTTGGTAAATATCTATTATATATGTCACTTAAGTAATGCAGATGTTGTTTGCTTCGCTATATACATGATTTGCCAGTTATCTGCCAATAGAGCCCTTCTTAGTCTAGACATTTGCCATATATATATATATCTCTTTTATTACTACCGACTTTTGTTTCTGGGTTTTATTATAATATATATTAATATATATATCAATTTGAATATTATTAAGCTTCCTTTGATATCAGTTAGATATGTATGAACTATATTTTCTTTATATAAATGTTCCTTATATATATATTTATATATATATATATATATATTCCTATGCTTATATATATATATATATATATATATATATATATATATATATATATGAATAAAAAAATGACAATAATAAAACGATCCCTAAGGTGTGTGGGGACTCTTATGTCGTAAATAGTGACTTTATATCCTATGAAATAAATTATAGTTAAATGCATTTAAATTTCTTTCCTATTTGTGTGGTTTAGTAAAAAGTAAGTTTTAAGTTTTACTCTCTCTTCTCTCTCTCTCTCTCTCTCTTTCTCTCTCTCTCTCTCAGGACATTTGGGTCTCATTTCTTTCTAATTGTTCATATGTAGATAAGAAACGTGAACAGAGCACAGACTCTTAAAATGTTTTCTAGGACTTGTAAGATAAACCATATTAAATAAATATCAAGATTCATTTTGTTTCTTGGGGTATATGAGACTTTAAAACATCCTGTTGAATTAGGTGAAACCATCGCCACTTTTGAGAAATGAGAATTCGAGGCGTTATGTTGTACTTATAAAAAGTAGAAGAAATGTTCATCCTCAAGATAAAAAACTAAATTAAAATCTAGAAGTCTAACGATTTTTCCCGAAGGCTGAAAAGAAATCATCTAACAAAGGAGGCATGTTTAGGACTGATTAGACGACCGAATAATCTTTTTTAACTTTTCTTTTCTTCTTCCCTCCTTCCTTTGGAGCCTCTATTCTTTTTGCAGTATTTTTTCGTAAATTTAAATGGGGTTTTGAACTAGTACTGTTTTTCTCTTTAGTAAGACTAGAAACAATAAAACCAAAGTCCCGGTCAAAGAGACATTCGAGCGAAAACAAAGCTTCAAACCCTATTACTTTGACCCTCGGTTTCATTGCAAAACACAGAATATCATTCGCGCGTACAAAAAACTGTGTGGCCATATTGGAATAGGGTTTTGCTTTAACAAAATGCCAGAAAACTGTAATTTTCATTTATTTCATTCTGTTTGGTTTTCCTTCCGATGCGGAAGGGCAGAATTTTTTTTTTTTCTTTTAGATATTTTCGGTTAGTACTAATTCCATGGTGAATTATCAACTTCCTTCTTGTATTATTAAAGAAATCAGAAAAGGATAGCGCTTTAGAATTAAAACATGCAAAACAAAACATCTCGAAACAAACTGTTTTTCTTTCATTTACATTAAATGTTTTTTACCATTTAGTTCACTTAACTCCATATTTTCTCACCTTTTGATCTTTTCAGTTTTCTTACACCACAAATAAAAAAAAACAGTTCACTTCTCATTTGCATTCAGCATCCACACCTCACTCGGATAAGGACAGAAAGCTCTTGAATTTCCTCTCCCATTTTAAAATTGGTATCAGGTTTTTGCCCGTCTCTACTCCTGCCGTCATCTGTTATTCATTCCAGAATACATATACAAATAATTGGCTTTCATTTTTTTTACCACCCTTACGGAGGTTCCTCATTCATTCTTCCCGTTTGTTTTTTATTTACCCTCAAAATCTTATTCTGGTTCAAAAAATAATCTTCAATTTCCCTTCAACCAAATAATAACCTTTGCTGATATACTGTTTATTATTTTATAATTTTACAATAACAAATGACTGATAAAAATTCAAAATAAAAATGGAAGAAAAACCCTATAGGACATAAGGAATGATAATTTTTATATTTTTCGCAAACTTTTAGACGACAAACAATGAATAGCTTTACTATCAGACGAGATGAATTACGTTGGATGTTGATAGGCTGCATAGACTCCCTCTCTGTATCTCAATGTTTTCCGTGTCATGAATTAACAATGACTAAAATTTCTATCCTAGTCTGAAGACGCCTCCCCCCGCTTCTCTCTCTCTCTCTCTCTCTCTCTCTCTCTCTCTCTCTCTCTCTCTCTCTCTCTCTCTCTCTGTGTGTGTTTACAAATAAGTGACATGAAAGATCCCCACAGTAAGTGCAAGAGGAATAATCAGATATATAAATTTGTTAGCAGGACATTACCATCTGATTAATCAATACAAAACTTTAATTTGAGATTCTATTATCCACTACTCTTTTGAATTCTTTGGGATTGCCTTGTCAAGGAAGATAGTAAGCGTGTCTGAAATGTAATGTGTTGATGAAGGAGCTGACAACACACAATTCTAAAATGAAAAATATTTCCATCCGAAATATGAGAATATTTCCTGAATAAATACAAACAAAATTTATACCTATATTAAAATTATCATGATTAACACTAAAGTTCCTTTTACTAACTTTGCCTGAAACCTCAGCTTTTGTAAGCAATTTAGAATAGTATACAGAATAAGATAGACGCCTGAAAACGGTTATCACACTTTTTACTGAAAATGTACTCTTAGAATCTTTTTGCAATAACTGAAATTTCTATTCTTTCGCTTCCGGGACTAATTCTGGAAAAGAAAATCTAATCGAACCAATAAAAATGGTATTACTGATAAACAATGCTGCTGTTTCTCAAGAAATCTAACCCGCAAACTTCTTTTAAATTTTTGCAATATCTGGAAACCATATATTAAAAAGACCATTTTTTTCTTAAGCGGTCACCAAAAAATATTTCAGGAAAATGAATGGATGAAAGGAACGAAATGACTTCGTTTACATGAAGGAAAGCGTGTATTTACTGAGGTCATTTTTCATTCCCATCACTAAAAAATCAAACCTTTGTTAAGAATCATGACGCAGAAATCCAAATGCTTTGTTTAATCCCCAAATATGTAAACTAATGATGAATTTAGCCGTTGGTTTCTTTACAAAACTTTAAATATCGGTTGGTTCAGCCGATAAGACTAATCTACAGAAATGCCATTCATATTCTTTCACTGCAGGATAGCGTAAGAAAAACCAGTATTGAGAATTTATCAGTTAATAGGAAAATAGAAAAACAAGAAAACATGTAAAAATACTTAACCGTTTTACTAGCAGCTGTCAAAAATAAATAAAAATAGAATGGGCAGTAAAAAGTAGAAGATGAAGGGAAAAGAATAAAGATGCAGTGGGTATGCATGTTAGAACTGGGTGGAAAGACCAACTATTAGTACAATAACATAGTATGGATGAACAAGAACATGGGAAGCACTCAAGATTTATTTTTTGAGTGCCGTTTTCTTATGCGCGGGCATCATTTATGACTCAAGGTCCAGGTGTTCATTCTCTTAATCCGCGTCGCCTGCTCTGTTCTGCCTCCGGCCAGGCTTAGTCTCTTCATAACCTCGTGTCTCTGTAAAGAAGAGTTTCCTGCAGCATCACATGTTCGAGAAGAGAAAGTTGAAAGGGATATACAGAAGTGCGATTAACATATTAGGGGGAGGGCCAGCATTTCTTTCGCCCCTTAGGCAGTGCCAAAACACTGTTGTGTTTTCCAGCTTTAACTTAAGCATTTGGTGGCTGGAATGCTTGGGAAGACATAGCAACTCCTTTTATGTAGCTGACATCTCGCACCTTCAGTCGGGTGCGAATGTCTACCAAACCAAGGATTCAGCTGACAAATGCTTTATATTACTCTAAAATTTTCGTCGAGAAATCGATAAGTTAAATTATATTATTTGCAAGTTACACTGATAAATATGCGTATTTTGCCAACCCTAGTAAAAGCCTTTTCCTCTAATCTAATACAGGTTCAAAACTTAATTCTGTTATGCAGGGGCGCTGTTTGCCAAAGTCACGTGCGTACGAATTTGCCTTTCCCTATTTTTAGCCTTCCTCGCACGTGCCTGAAAGGGCAGTAACCACTTGGTTTTGTGCAGTAACTGACAGCTCAAGGTCGTCTGGTACGCACCTGGCACCAAAGGACAATGGCCAGTGTGGGAATTTTCCCAAGACTGACCCTGCTTATACAAACATGTTATTCCGCTTATGGTTTATTTAGAGCAACCCAAAGATAAAGTTTCTCTTACCCTGGGAACGACGTGAAGGCCACGTGGTCACAATGGACATTCAGCAAAATGAAAGATAACCACAAATAAACAAAAGAAAAAACGGTTCTTATGCTTGTGAATGAAATATATGGCAGTTATTGAAAGGAAAACACCTTGAAATGAAACAGAATTTATCACATGTGGTGCTGTACTGAGGAATGTGTACAAATGAAAATATGAAACAAATAAATTTTACTCTTCTGAGATTTTACTCTACAGTGACGAATTATGCTTTTGCCTAACTGATTCCTAACCTCTACGAGAGAGAAGAGAGAGAGAGAGAGAGAGAGAGAGAGAGAGAGAGAGAATTAAACTCTCTGAATTCCAGCGATATGGAAATTTGCTGACTGACCCACGTGGGATCTAAAACATGTGCCTAGTTATCCCAAGACAACAAATTGTCTGGATAACACAAGGAGTAAAGAGCACTATTTTCTTTTTTTTTCAATGCTTCGTAATTCCTAGCTTGCCTATGTGAAAAAAAACATGCAAGCCCTCATGCAGGGCTATAAAAACTTGTGTAACGGATACTAACTCTCTCTTATCGATGAGTGGATTGCATGCACGTGCCTAACGTTTCCTATTTCTATTTTCAGTTGCAATTTCACCTCTATCCTAACATAAAATAAAAATGTTAGGGTAATAAAAATTAAGTGTACTTACATGAAATAAACTATCAGAAGATGAAATGGACTAATCAGGCAGGCAAGGACTGAGAGGTTAAGTACAACTGGGAAAACTTCAATGTATATCTGTCGGTGTGACGATGCTGATACAAGGCACAGCCAAGAGAGATTTCCACCCTAACAAAACCTCTGAATTGGAGAGATTTACAAATTAAAAGCCAGTAAGGACGCAGTAAAATATACATGGAACAAGGCGAGCACAGAGGGTGCCAAAGAAGCCTTGAACACACAATTTTATGTAATTACTTAAAACAAGCATTTACATAACACTGCCCTAACAAGGCAAGATTAACAGGGAAATTCCGGCACTTAGAAATGGAAGTAGGAAGTTAAGTACGAGAACTGAACAGTGTGACTGACTGGAAGAATCTCTGTAACAGATCACTTTCAGCCAGGGTAATGGCAGCGGAGGAAGGGCTAAGGGCTATACTGGTAAGATTACTGAAGGTCACTGCAAGATAGGACCATGTGGTAGGGCATGGCCTGGCTCTCTGAAGCAATGGGGCTGGTGTCGTTTCCCTATGCACGGGCATCATTTATGACTCAAGGTCCAGGTGTTTATTCTCTTAATCCGTGTCGCCGGCTCTATTCTGCCTTTTGCCAGATTTAGTCTCTCTTCACAACCTCGTGTCTGTTTAAACAAAAGTTTCCCGTAGCGTCACATGTTTGAGAAGAGAAAGTTGAAAGGGATATACAGAGGTGATTAACAGATTAAGAGAGGAGCCAATATTCCTTTTGCCCTTCCTATCAGGCAGTGCAAAGATGCACTGTTGTATTTTCCAGCTTTAACTTAAGCATTTGGTGGCTGGAACACTTGGAAGATATAGAAATAGAAATATATATAACAATATATATATATATATATATATATATATATATATATATATATATATATATATATATATATATATATATATATATATATATATATATATATATATATATATATATATATATATATATATATATATATATATAACAATAATAAATATATTATATATATATATATATATATATATATATATATATATATATCAATAGTATATATATATATATATATATAATATACTACATATCCATTTAATATATATATATATTTGGTTTATATAATATATTTTCATATATCTATATATATATCTTATATATATATATACTATATATATATATATATATATATATATAGGAATCAGACATTATATATATATAATGAAATCGGCCATTCCTAATTGTATCACATATAGATAAGAAATGAAAAGATACTCAGAATCTTAAAAATGTTAGGACTTATAAGATAAACTCATTAAATAAAATCGATTCATTTTCGTAGGTGTATTTGAGACTCCTGCCATCTTTATGACTACGTGAAACCATCGCCAAAATAGAAATGAGAAACCTCAAACGTCCTTTAATATACATATAAACAGTAAATATATATTCATCCTTAAGATAAAAAAATTTATTAAAATGTAGAAGTCTAACGATTTTAACGGATGAAAGCTGAAAAGAACGAAATCATTCATAAAGGAGGTATGTTAAGGACTCTTTTATTCAACTCAAATAATCTTTTTTTATAAAAGAGATTCTTCCTTCCCTTCCTTTGATCCGTTCTTTTTGCAGTATTTTTTTGCTGTAAATTTGACTTTTTTTTCGCATCACCTGTATTGTTTTTCTCTTTAGTAAGACTAGAAACACCTTTAATAACCAATTCCTCGATTAACATTCAAGAGCGAAAACAAAGGTCTCAAACCCTAATTACTTTGACGCTCGGTTTCATTGCAAACACAGAATATAATTTGCAAAGTACAAAGAAGAAAACTAAAAAGTTAATTATGGTTTTCTTTAACGAAATGCCGGAAAACCTTAACTTTTATCTTTTCATTCTCTTTGGTTTTCCCTTCCTATGTGGAAGGACAAAATTTTTTTTTTTTTTTAACAGATATTCTTTAATCATTCCATGGTGAATTATCAGGACCTTTTTGCATTATTAAAGAAATCAGATAAGGATAGCCCTTTATAATTAAAACATACAAATAAAACCATTCTAAACAAACTAGACCATTCCCATTTATTTTTCATCAATTTCTACATAACTCATATTTCTCACCTTTTGACCTTAATAACTTTTTTCTTACACCACAAATAAAAAAAAAACAGTTCAATTCTCATTTGCATTCAGTAACCACAACTCTCGGATAACCAAAAGTTTTCTTGAATTCTCTTCATTTAAAATTATCAATCTTTTGCCCGTTCACCAACTCTTGAAGCCATTTGTTATTCATACAGGAATACAGATAAAAATAATATATATTACGTTTTTACCACCCTGATATATATAAAGGCTCGTCATTAATCTTATTTTTTTTTTTTTATTTGACTGGAAAACTTAATCTGGGAAAAAATAAAAAATAGGATTAATTTCCCTTCCATCAAAATATATATTTGCAGTGATAAATTTTAGACGAAGAATGGATTACAATAAGAATCTGAGATTGATAAAAATTCAAATATATCAAATGCAAGAAAACTATTTTGGGGAGAGGGAAAGGATTGAAAAGGAACATTTATTTAGGAAAGAAAATAATTACAGTTCCGGACAAACAATGTTGCACCCATCAACAGGTAATTACGTTCAAATTGATAGGCAGCTACAAAAACACCATTCTGAATAAAATAGTTAGAAACAAAAAGTCGGTAGAGGGGGAAGAGATTAGAGGGGGTTTATATGGCAGCGTGTCTAGACTGTGAAGAAGGCCATATGGCGAAACTGGCAAATCATTAAAGAGCGAAGCAAACAACATCTGCAGAACATAAGGCATTATAATCAGACGTCGGCAGTTGCCAAACACTGTTGGGAAAATGATCACAGAATAGACTGGGAAAATATGTTTTTCTTACAGGAACACCAACAAAACATCAGACTGGTTGTAGAGAATTTCATAACTTGCGCTAACAACACGATGGCAGGGAACACCGGAAACGGCTTTGAAGACAGCATATCTAGAAAAATGTGTTTACTGTAATGTAGCAAGGAAAACGAAGAAAAACGCAAGAAATGCACGGAAAAATATCTGGAACCAGGGATCAGAGAAAGACCAAGGTCAAAAGAAATTGGAGGTATATTGCAGGAAGAGCTGATTATTATAGGATTAAAAGTTCCAGCACACAGATATAAATACAGCCGGACTATGCGTTTGCTCATTGTACGGATATTTGATAATGTGGACTGTAAGATGTCCAAGAAAGTTTGTAACTTTTTAATAAAAACTCCATTAAATACCATCCAGTTTGAATGAGGTGAAATTTTATTCTTTCTACTAATGCAGAGAACAATTTGTATGTGATAAAGTTAATTAATATATATATATATTATATAAACATATATATATATATATATATAAATATAATATATATATATATATAAATTTATATAATATATATATATATATATATATATATATATATATATATATATATATATATTATATATATATATATATATAATCATAAAGCTACAAATGTCGTTTAATATCCAGTTCAGCGTGTATTGGGGAATATATATATATATATATATATATATATCATATATATATGGAATATATATATATATATATATATTTGTTTATATATATATATATATATATAACGATATATATATATATATATATATATATATAAATATATATATCGGTTGGCTCCACTTTCAAAAAAATCTTTATGGTTCCTAAAGTTCGATGTATCACTGACAGCAACTGATATTCAAAATCCTGACACCCTGCCGTAGCAACAAAATAATGCAGGAAGAGAAATTATGTTTATTTCTCTGGCAGATAAAATATGACAAAGAGGTGGCAATAAAGTATCCTGCCTCTAATGCGGGCTCAAAGGCACAAAATTGGTGCAAGCTGAACTAAGAATCGCAGGAGCAGTAGCAGCCTACAACGAAACACAGATTTGTTAATAATAATAATAATAATAATAATAATAATAATAATAATAATAATAATAATAATAATAATAATAATAATAATAATAATACATGAAAAAGGTAAGTCATAACAATCTATAAAAGAAACTTTTAGCAAAATTACCTGATATGTAATAACGCCATGTGATACAAACCCTACCAACTGGAATTCGCCTACAGAGGTTCATGTTGTCTCTGTATACTTTTTTCTTAATCATCAGTAACCTACAAAGAACTATTGCAAATCTTAATTTCTGTTTCAATTTCAAAGACTCGTACATATTGAGAGTACTTTTGACTGGATAATCCTTAATTATTATATTTTTTTTTATAGTACATCGGACTGGTTAAAAATTTATTATTCTATTTTCTTACTAGTACTATTGACAGGTTAAAACTTAAATTTTGTATTTTTGATAGTCCTTTTTAATAGATTCCTTCTGGTTTTATATCTAATATGTTCGCTCGTCCTCTTTCAAGTTTAGTTTCCGTCTTGTCTTTAGTATTTGCACATTGTTTCTTCGTTGTCTTAGTATGTGAAACCTAGTAACCTCTGCAGTTGCCCACCTTGAAATAGAATTTAGAAATAAAATGTGAAGTCTGTGTAGCTGGACCTGGTATCTCGAGAGTTCTTGAGTTTTGAATCCCTCTTGGTGTTTGTGATATGTCGATTTCAGGAACCGTAATCTCTCTTGGTGGCGAAATCCTTTGGGCTTTGTGACTGATACATCAAAGTTTGAGTTTCCAACACCTGTGGAAATATGCAAGAAAAGGTGAAACGTGTTACTGAAATTAAGAGTAAATGTAAACATTTTTCTTTCGTCATATCTGAGTTTCTTTATTTATAGCTAGCTCAGAGGGTTTATTATCAAGGTTTATTCTTTAGCTAGTGAGAATAACTAATTTTTCTCGTTTGGTTGGAAAAACATTTCATTAATCTTGAAAATATCTTTATATTTATATTGTATCAATAAATGATTTTCAAATAATCAAATTCTATATTTTTCATGTAGAATTGGTAAGAAATTCAAAAGAATTTTTGCTCACCTCAGGTTCATTTTCTTTGCGTACAATATGTAAATAAATTTCATATTCAGACCAGTCAGGGGTTTTCATATTAATGGTAACAAGATATCATATTGCCTATTATCATTTAATACTAAAGAAATTGAAAAAAATCAGTTCTTAGTCCACGTATTGTAAAGCCTTTATACCTATATACTTTGAAAATTTAAACAGTGGCCTTTACAATTTACTTTTAGTAGGCTTTAAGACTTCACATCATTAATTCTAAATACTTGTTTTGTCCTTTTTTTTCATTGTCTAAACGGTAAAAGAGATTATTGCCACCATGATTGATGCAGTTTTCACCGTTGCATTGATGTAAAGATTTTTTATAAAATATTTTTTCAAAATATTTTCAGTTCTCCTGACGAGTTAAAGACGTAAAAAAATTAATAGCCCAATATTTTAGTTTTATTCCACGAGCCGAAAAAAAAACATTCACTACCCATATAAATAGAGGAGTATAATTTCCTCCTGAGAGTTCCGGGTTGCAAGAGAAAAATTAGAAAGACGGACGTAGAAACTATCCCAGCCCTGAAAATGATATTAAACTTGAATATCCACCTGAATGAATGGGTGAGATAAAATATGACCTGTTTCAGATAACGTAATTCAACAGCTAGGAAACGAAATTGTTCTTGAAATGTTCTTCGTTGTAGATCCCAAGATCTAATGTATCCCTAGAAAGAAATTCAACTCGACACCAGCATAACCTTATCCCTTTTTCCCATTTACAAGAAAAAGGCTTATGTCCTTAATCATGTTACTGTGAGCAAAGCTATGGAATGTCTGAGTGAAGTGGTAGTTTGTCCTTGTCAAATTTCGGGGAGAAAGGTGCAATCCTTTTAATGGGCCCCTCTGCCAAGGAATATCACAGCTTTTTCCATCTGTATTCGTTTTCAGTCAGATTAGTTGTTTGTCCTTTTCATTCGTATTCTGCAGTATTTTACATTTGCTTAGGTAATCACTACTTAAAGTGTCACCCAATAACAGAAAAACTGAACAATGCTATTCTGTTCGATTTGTATATCCCTCTTCTATTTTTTGCGTTAGGAGAGTTGCCTAATTGTTGCTAATCATTAATCTGAAATTCGTCATTTTCTTCTCTGCTCCAATAGCTCTATGCATATGAAATTCAAATTGACTTGATACAGTATATGATATTAGGATAATGTTTTTCTTTTGATAAAGTAGAAAGAACTTTGATAGTTTTCTATACCTCTACAAGAGAAGTAGGGAGAGGAGTTTTGTTTCTTCTATGCCCGTGTCTGTGGATTTATGTTGCAGCAAAATAATCTAGAAACAAGAAAAATAATTCGATGAAACTCTGCGGATAAGTTTGTTTAGTGGTCTTCTCGGCATGTTAAACGGTTACAATAGATCTTAGAAAGATTTCAGGCAAAATTTAAAGATCAAATATATTTTGTAGTTCCATTGTTTGATAGCTGGTTATATATCTACTGAATCCTTTTCACTTGTGAATATATATTCCAGCAATTTCAAAATAAACAACTTGGGAAATTTGTTAGTTGCAACTAAGGTTAAAAGGGAAATGCAAAGGTCATGGATTTCATCAAATCCAAATACTGCAAAAGTGATGCATTTTGTGGCATCTTTTTCCCTTTAATAAATTAACATAATAATCTCCATAATTGTGTGCCCAGAGTGCGCCCTTCAGAGGTCAAAGGTAAAGGTAAGAACAGAGATTTATTTTGTATTAAGTGGAAAAGGGTAACGATTTCATTAGTTCATTGTTGAGTAACCTTAGTGGAGGTATGCTCTCCTCCGAGTGCTTTTTGTCTTTTTTTTTATTTTTAGATTCTAAGGTGACTTTCTTTGTAAACATATTTTTGCTCTTGTTATTCGTTTATCCTATTCAGACGCTGAGCATAAAATCAAAATACCTTCTGCCTACGATAATTATCATATTACACACCATCGTTTCCTTGTTGTTCCCCAGCACGCATTTCTCTTGCCCGTTTTTATCATTGAGTCTTTTCCCCTTACTAACACGCAACCAAATAACCTTGATAACATGTAACCAAAAAAACTCCCAGATATTCACACATCATTTCTCACTCTTATAAAAATTTAGTGCTTACCGAGAGATGTTTTTTCTATAAATTATAATTATAATCTAATAGCCTGCATAAAAACGATGAAAGAAAATTTCCAATACTCCACTATATTATTATTCCACTTTTCTCTAATGATCAATTTGCTTGCCCTGAAAAAAAATTGCCATTCCGTTGCTTTTTCATTTTAGAGACATTTATTCAACAGCGAGAGACAAGCTTTAAAGGCAAGTGTTCCTTTTACCTGTTGTGGGGGCGTTGCACGCAGGTCTCTCCTTTTATCAATATCATTGGGCTTCTTAGTCTTAGCAACGATTTAAATTTCCTTTCGAAACCAAGTAAGACAAAGTGTTAAGAGCAAAATGTATGTAGAGTTTGATTTGAACCGACATTTCAGCTAAGAAAATATGTATTGGCTATCATGTCATTAACAGTGATTTGCTTATAACGAATTAAGTTGGTAGTTAGCTCTTATATTCGTATTCTTCGTTTATTTGAATAAGGTTCTAAACTGCACTTAAATTTTTTCATTTCTTTCGCCATCTCTCTCTCTCTCTCTCTCTCTCTCTCTCTCTCTCTCTCTGTTTAAGATCCAAGCTGACAATATGTTTTTAAAATAATATACATCTGTAGAGATGTAAGAAACCACAGAGAATTTTAAAAAGAAATCATCCTCACCTGCGGGTATTAACTTCCAAACGTAAAATTTTCCAGCAAGATACAAAAGATTTCTAATCTTCAAACCACCAAAGACTGCGAAGTAGGCTTATGACAAAATCCCCCTGGGAGGATGAATAGAAATTAGCTGAAAAAGAAGACACAACTGTAACTGATTACACGTTAGAATGGTCTGCTTTAATATGCACACTGCTCTTTTTTCTGGCTTCATACATTTATCCTTTTTAATAATTTTTGGATCTTAACAATTAATATTTCAGCTTTTACCCTTTGACTTGCTTTTGTTTCTGAAGGAACTTAAGGCTTTATTCGCTAATCAAATTCACTTATATCTAAACTGTTATTTGATAAAGTCCGGGCTGAGAATTAGATTAATTTGTCCTTGATGGAGCTCAAAAACACAGAACAATGTATGTACACGGTGTTGAAGAATTTTTTTTTTATGTAACGCCTAAGATATATTAGAAATTTATTTCTCCTACGTAAATCTGAAAAATGATAACAGAATTTATGTTTTCCTTAATATATTTTATGATAAGCAGATTTTTTCCCTGTTTCTCAATGTTGTCTGTGTGTTTTGTTATTCAATGGCCTTCACAGAACATAGTGCTTTCTTAAAAGAATTTTCATCATACGTAACTACAATAAAGCAAGAAAATGTTTTAGTGCACAGAAACATCCTTTCCGTTGTATAATGCTCTTAAAAGTGGCTTTTCCTGTAACCACTTTTAAGGGAACTTTCTTGGAAAGAGCTCGTGGTTAGAGAAAGGAAATACTCTTCTTTGTGGATAATTCACTTCAAAGGTCTCGCTCTCAAATTTCTACTACCTATAACCTTTTTGAAGACATAAAAACTAGCGTTTCTTTAAGGAGTGAAGGTAATTTACAATTACGAAAGGAAGGATATAAAAGTGGACCAGTTGAGTAAATTGATACAGTGTTTATTCAGTGTACGAAGGAATATAAATATTAACTTAAGTTTGGTATAAGGCCATTATGAATTTCAATTCAGAAAAGAAAATTGAAAAATTACCCAAGAACGCAGTAAGGACATATACATGGCGACCGAACTTATCGTAGTATATTGATTATATATAAATAACATAATAAAGCAGGTTAGATATCTCTGGATAAAGTCACTGATGATAAAGGAAACAGGGCTGGAGCGGAATTCAAGTTTGCAGCGCACTTAACTGAACTAAATCTCTCAGGGACCGTAAATGAAATTTATTCCACTTCTTGGCATATGCCTATTTTTTTTTTTTTTTTACGACGTTCTGTTGTTTGCAATTGAAGCCGCACAACTTAGGAGTGGAGACGGAGAGATGGGGCTCCCTGTCGTCCTTTACTTAGCTAAGTAAAGGACGACAGTCAAAAGGCCTCGCAGCACGCCATTGTTTCTCTTTCTTTCGTGGATTGTCTTTACTTATATATTCATTATGTTCCATATTTCCGTGATTCAGTTATACATGCATATATATATATTACATATATATTACACACACACACACATTACATATATATATATATATATATATATATATATATATATATATATATATATATATATATATATGTGTGTGTGTGTGTGTGTGTGTGTGTGTGTATGTATATAAAGAGAGAAGGAGATATGAACTTATATTTGGCTATATATCAGAGTTACTTTATTTATATTTATAAATCAGTAAGATTTAGTCTGAAGATACAATTATCATAAATAAAAAATTATAATTATAGTTATACATACACGCATACACACACACACACATAACACATACACACATATATATATATATATATATATATATATATATATATATATATATATATATATATAAATTATTAATATATATATAATTCATTTAATGTATGTTGTCTAAATCATTATGAAACTCATATGAAAGTACGTTTGGAATATCAGCGTGTATATACGAATGTATACAATAAAAGATATATTACTATTATAATCAATTATGAACGTTAGTATGCTTGTCAAACAAGAATTTATACAAAAATCGGAAGAAAACTAAATTTTAAATATTACCAGAGTAAAATGCAAAGATATCATAACGTCTTTTCTGCACTAACTGTTATGTACCCTTGAGACATATTCAGCAAATGAAAGCATTTATCCTTTTCGTTTCTACTCATCAATATCCCTCTTTAGCATTTTTAGATGAGTATATGATTTTAAATGTTATGTATTCATATTTTTTTGTTTCGTTATATGGAATAGATCCATGGCAGAGAGTTAAATATCAGATACTATTAACGTATATATATATATATATATATATATATATATATATATATATATATATATATATATATATATATATATATATATATATATATATATATATATATATATATATATATATATATATATATATATATAAACATATCAGAAAATCGGACGGGGAAAAGACTGAAATTTATTGTATGGCTGTTCCGTAAGAGCGCTATGAAAGGCGTGGCTGTCCCTGAGAACTGTATCCCGTTTGCTGTTCGGAGATGAGAATAATGTGTTTGTTTGCTGCAGAGAGAAGGAGGCCTTCTTTGCAGCATCTTAGATGCTGTTCTCTTTCCTGCAGAAGCTTACTGATCCTACTGTCAAAGCACATTTAGTGAATTAGAGAAACCCTTTTCGGTTTTTGTGTTATCATTATTATTCATCCCCTAAAAATGAATAGTAAGGATAAAATAATAATTGACGGTCTAATTTGTGAAACTAATATTTTATGTAGTTCTTATCAGGGACTAATGTATAATATTTTCTTTTGTCCTTAGTATTTGACCCACAATAATTATGACATATTTTCGTGGTCACATAAATGACAAAAATCCTAAGAATCAGATAAGGGTATTTCTCAATAAATTATGAATTATAGAAAAAAATAATATTTCGTTTCAATCATATTCCAGTCATATATCACCTTCAGGCAACAAATCCAAAATAAGACATTATACTGCCTGTATAAATTCTGTTTTTTTTTACATTTCCAGAAAAGCAGTAAAATCAAAATTGGCAATGAAGTTTGCATCCACACTCACCTTAAGAGAATATCAGAATTTGATCTGATCAGGTGTCCTGAAAGAGAATAAAATGTCATATTTCCAAAGGTGAAAAGTGCTTCAGTTAACTAAGATTTAATTTTGCCAGAATCTATTGAAGATTTCAAGATGTGAGCCAAATCACTCCATATTCAGACAGCCGGATTATTGCCGGTTGTATTGAAGTTTTGGAGTTACTACTGATATTTAGACAACTTTCAAGGCAGATAAGGTATTGTTTTAGTATTCGCTTTATTCCTCTTAGTGGGATAGAACAAAAGTTGCTATTCATCCGATCTCCAGCAAGCTATTTTG
>NC_089764.1:9671872-9724372 GCF_040412425.1 Macrobrachium rosenbergii
ACAAACATCCTTCCGATGAGTAGGGTAGGAGGGTATCCCCCCAAAAAAAAATTAGTATTATTATAACCTTTAATGTAAGAGAATTAACGATTACATCTGCGAAACACGAATCTCCATAACGTGAATCTGTTGACGTGATAATTATGACGTTTGGAAAACGAGATTGCTTTGCTATCAGCATCCATTATAGTCCCGCTGGATTATTTCTGTCACTTATAATTTCCCGAGATGAGAAACAACACTGTGATCTGTTCTAACTATGATTCACTTTTACGATGAGGTATAAACGTTTACTTTTTTTGAATGCCGTAATGACAGGGCCATAATTGAAAACATTTATTAGCCAGAGATAGAAGGTTATAACTCGTTATCATATCATATCCGTGCTTTGAGGTAATTGATTCTACCCGTACGTTATGGTTTTGAGATAGTATTAATTGACGTTACTCTATTTCTGTTAATGAATATTGCTCCTTTTTAATTTTCAACCGACTTTTAGCAATCAGAGTCCTTTCTTTCACTCTTATTTTTCCATTTTTATAGCTTATATTTACAGCTAAATGGCAAACACGATAGTCATTTCAAGTATTCTTCAGCATAGGATGAAATTATTGTATTTTTTACTTTAAGCTGGTTTTCTGTGCTTGAAATTCTCATATATGTATATATGAATGTATGTACGCATGTATGTATCTCTGGAGTAAACTTTCATCTTTCCAACTTTTCTTTAAAACCAGTGAATAAATTTCAACCAAACTTGGCAAAAATTATTACTTTTGTATAGGGGGTGTAAGCTCAGTCAAATTGGGCCAAGCCCCCTTTCCAGGGAAAGGAAATCATGCTATTTGGAGACAACCAAGTCTTATATAGTAACATGAATAATAAATCTAAAACTATTTCCATCTAGAACAACAGGACTACAGTTTGACAAAGTTATGCAATCATCTGCATGTAGTGAAGATTAAAGTTTGTTAGACAAAATGCTTTAGGTACAGCGTAGGCTATCAGTAGGTGTCCAGATTTTTACTTAAGAATTGACTGAGCTTGCACCCTCTATACCAAAGTAATAATTTTTGCCAAGTTTGGTTGAAATTTATTCGCTGGTTCTAAAGAAAAGTTGGAAATATAAAAGTTTAGGCCCCTACTCCAGAAATGCATATATGCGTACGTACATTCATGTATACATACATGAGAATTTCAAGTACAGAAAACCAACTTAAAGTAAAAAATACAATAATTTCATCCTATGCTGAAGAATGCATGAAATGTCTATCGTGTTTGCCATTTAGCTGTAAATATAAGCTATAAAAATGGAAAACTAAGAGTGAAACAAAGGACTTTGATTGCTAAAAGTCGGTTGAAAATTAAAAGGAGCAATATTCATTAACAGAAACAGAGCAACGTCAATTAATACTGTCTCAAAAACATAACGTACGAGCAGAATCAATTACCTCAGAGTGTGGAGGTGATATGATAACGAGTTATATTCAGGTAAAATACCTTGATCACATAACTGCCGCTGCATCAAGCAGGCGAGGAAAGTTTACCATGGACATTTCGTTTGTTAAAGGCACATGTAAAAAACAATTCTAGTGATTAGCATAAAAATAAATACCATCTTGATAAATAAATATAAAAATTTAATGCTAAATATTTCATGTTCTGTGGGAGCTTAAAAGAATTAAAGAGAGAGAGAGAGAGAGAGAGAGAGAGAGAGAGAGAGAGAGAGAGAGAGAGAGAGAGAGAGAGATTCTGAAAGTGACAGTGGCATGGAACCCACACTTGTTGCAAAGGTTATCACTCGAAATCATTTAATATTTTCAAGAAATATCTTTACTTCGTCTTTATAACAGCGCCGTAAATATCTGCAACCTTCTCACAGGATATGAAATCTTAATTCGTAGTTCTAAAGCACAATTTACCTCTCAATAACGTACGGATAACCACTAGAAAATGAAGATAAAATCTAATCTTTTTATAACGGAGGTGGTAATCCTTTAATTAAACAGTAAAAACAAGAAGAGTAGTTATTGCTTACTTGTTCAGCATTCTTTTTTCATTTCCGTATAATATTTATGCGAAAAATAATTTTTCCCAACGCACTGATGACCTAAGTTCATGAATTGTTTTATTGAAAAGAAGATCAATATTTATCTGTTACCAAAAACAATACCCATGCAACAGATATAATAAAATAAAAGATATTTCATGACCAGAAATGAATAAATATACTAATTTCCATAAACACTTTGCAACAAACCTAAAGATCGTCACTCAGTGTTTAAACGAAAAGCAGCCTTATTAACTGTAGGGGGCTTATGGTAGAAAGAGAATTATCTTAATCTCGTAGATTTTTAAGCGGTCCATCTTCCGTCCTCTGAAGTTAAGAGTGGTTTCGAAAACTTACTGAATTATTGAAAACTTTTCATGGCTTCATTACCAAGCAAGGCAATACAAAATCCTCGAGTGATAGCAAGGTTAAATAATAATAATAATAATAATAATAATAATAATAATAATAATAATAATAATAATAATAATAATGTCAACAGTCTGTAAACTTAACCATTCCAGATAACGTTCCGATAATCTCATTTATAATTCTGAAACTAGGCTTAAATACTGGCCTATTTGAGAGGTTAGAAATTCTACTTTAATATTAGGAGAGATATTTAGGCTCCAGTTATAAAAGTAATAAATTAATGCAATAGTTAAGTTATTCTCATAACTTCTTACACAACTGTAATGGAAACTTTTCAGTAAATATCCTTCAAAAATCAGGCTTGGTCTTCTGCGGTAGCCTCTATATATATCTTTTTACAGTTTCATAGACTTCTCGAGAACTATTTCAGGTTAATTACTGATATTCTTATTAGTGACCCAGTGGCACAATAGCACAATTGAGCGCCACTTCTAATTATTCTGATTCCCTAGAAATACTAGAAATTAGAATTCACATATGCAACAAAATGTGGCATTTTGACAGAAACGCTCCAAAACCTCTAAATTCCCCGTGATTTTATATTTGTAAAGATGAGAAATAGTACCGATTTTTTCCCCTTGAGGCTACTAGTACTAAAAAAGCCATTAGGACCATTTTACAAAGATATGTTCCATTTTGTGTTACCTCTTGATCTTAAAAATAGGCCAGTGTCAGAATAATTTTTGTCAAATAATCAGGGGGTTGTCAGGGGGTTCATAGTTCTATTTATCTCTTTTCAAAGAAATATTCGAGTCAAGGTAATCATATCATGTTTTCGGGACTTCATGTGAGAAAGATACCACGTTTATCTATTGCCAGTGAAATCAAGTTTTATCAAATTTACTCCATATTTCATTGTACGTCAGTTATCATAGCTATCTTTCAGTGTAATAAGTTAATTGTTATTTATCACATTCGTGAGACTGTCAACGAAAGCTTTACTTTTATAGAAGATGAGTACTCGATTAATTCTGGCTATGAATTGTATTTCGCTGAATTTAAACAGACCCCATCGTCCATACATGAAACAAATCATGACGCAATCAAGGAGAGAGAGAGAGAGAGAGAGAGAGAGAGAGAGAGAGAGAGAGAGAGAGAGAGAGAGAGAGAGAGAGAGAGAGAGAGAGAGAGAGGCATAAGACCTCGCAAACCAAAATTAAAGTCCATCTGAAGTACTATAGTTATGAACGCCCCGTGACCTAATATTGCTCAGTGGGGTGAGGAAATTAGATTCTGAAAATCTGATGGTATATTTCAAGAGCTCAGGGTGAGTGAGCTTCAAGAAATGACATAATAGGATTAATGTAGTTGACGCATTTATTGGTTGTCTGCAATATCTGTTCTCTGTGAATAGCAGAGGGAGGCCTTATTCAATATCGAAGTCTATGTTCATGGCTGCGACAATAGTAGAATAATCCTTGTGCGTTATATTGCTTTAGGACAAAGGGACAAGCGGCACTGTATATTAGGTGTTGAATGTCTGAGATATTTGTTTACACGGCGTTGCGGAATTGGAATCACTGGAACAAAAAAAAATAAAAAAAGGAGCAAATAATTATGCTTTTGTTACAGTATTAAGTAACATTTCGTTAAGAGAAGTGATGAATACCTCTTTACGGAAATGGAGCTATTTATAGTGAAAGATAACACGAAGACTTAAATAAATTGAAATTTACATTTCTTAGAAATAAATTCTATACTACTACTTCCACCATCAAACCCATAATGAGTGAGTAAACTTCATATTAAAATAGGAGATTTTAAACTTCTCTATGAATACGTTGTCACAGAAACTTTTCAGCGTAAGCGAAATGAAATCGTAATACCTACTTTCCCGAATGTTTCAGACACCGTTGTTTTTCTGCCCATCCGTTCTTCATCGTAAATATTTACTTACATTGTTTATAAAAAAAAGGTTTTGTCTATTTACCAGCCTTCTTCATTAAATTGAACATCGATTTTACAATGTGTTTTTAAATAGCCTCTGTTTTCAAATTAGTTCCTAAAACATCTATACTTGCTTTAAATATTCAAAACATGAGATGAGATACTGTTAATTTTTCACATATTTTTTGTTCCATATATTAATAATTTACGCGTGCAGGAATTTGACAGAGCTTCTATGAAGCTCTTACCTTAAAACAATTAATTCTCATTAAATACTCAAAAGACCAGAATTCCTCCAACAATCTATCACAGGAGTGTTTAAAATAGCGTTCTGTGGAAGCACTTTATAGAATGTTCTCAAGGAGTAAAACGATGTTAAGTGTCCCAGGCATAGCATACTAATAATTGTGTGAATTACCGATAAAAAAAGTTTATATCAGGATTCCTTTAGTCGAGTGAATTAACGATATGCAACCTCAGGTCAGGAACCCAATGCGACTTTAATACGTGCTATTGGGCATCTCTTGGGCATCTTATTGGGCATCCTAATTATTAATAAGTATATTAGGCATAGAATGGGTTACAGGTTGTTTAGCTAATCTGAATCATGCATCATTGTATTTCCGGATTTATTTAAATTGTCTCAGGTTTTAAAAAGTAAAGAGTAAACCCTCTCCACCATCACAAAAAAAAAAAAAAGGCTAAATCAAGTAAACTACTTCCTATGGAATTCTACAAGTCCTTTGTTTTCAAAGTTAATCGTCTTTGCTCTCTGTCTCTGACTTTGGACAGTTTCCTGGAGAATTCAGTTTGACACTTGGATACAATTGTTCATGGTGGTTAGTCATATGTGGTAGGCTACATCTTTGCAGCTATAGCTATCAAGATGTGGCCCACCACATTTGATTAACCAGCATGAACAATTTCTGTTAAGAGATTTAAAAACCTCATGCCCAAACCAAGGATATGGGACTGATGCAGAATAACGCTATCTGCACAGACAAGAAGCTTGTTTTCCCCAAGACCAAGTGATATTTTCTTTTTACCTGTGATATTTGTTTAGCATTGTTTGTCACTGGAGCACGTGATATCGCACAACGAGAAGAGAAGCTGAGACTAGGTTTAAAACAGGTGTATTAAATTTTTATTTTTCGTGTATGATGAAGTCTTTGTAATGTTTGTTCTTAGTATTTTGTGTCTAAATTCCTATAAACTGTATTAAATTTGACCATCCATGTATTTCCTTTTGTTCAAAATAGCTGTACTAACTGCTCCATCCCTCTTACATTGGTCCATTTCAACAGTATGTATATTCATTGACGTAAAGAAATTCCTCTCTAACAACGATATATTTTCTTAGTGTGAAAATTAGTCCTTGCCACACGACTAATTCTTTGTTCTTCTCTCGCCCGTCGGTACATATTCTTCCACGAAGTCATTCTCCTCAGATTTTAAGATTTTTTACCATCCGCTGAGACCTCAGGTGATATTTCCCTTTATCTATTGTAATGGCCTGCTTCGAGCACCACGCACGCTATACTGTTATTAAAATACTCAATATTCGCTAAACAGCTAAGAAGTCCACAACGGGTGGAATCATATACCAAAACAATCATTAAATGTGCAAGACTATTGTTATGAATTCAGGCCTTCTGCCATTTTAAAAAGATAAAATATTTCAAGAAAATACTCTCCCTAACTTAACTGGGGAGTCAGAGGGCCGTTTCCAGCCAAAGCTGGCAGAAAATGCCCAGGTCCTCTTCTTCCCTATTGTAAAAGCATTTTCACATGGTTGGCCACTCTTTAAGCTTTTAACCCTCTGTCTCCTTATTTTCGACCTTATGCTGGCACAGAACCTCCTCATTCCAGATAATACCAGCGAAGACGAGATCAAACTGCCCACTGGCTCAGTCACGTAACCCAAGACGGGTCAAACAAGGGTCTGAGAAAGAAAAGCGTGAGAGACTCTGGCGGGTGGGCAGTCAAGGAACATCTCCCTCTCAGCTGGGATAGAATTCCCCCTTTGTGGAGCGGGGCCCCCCTTTTCCGACGAAGATAACATGACCCACATTCCAACTACAGTGAGGGCAGCCATCCAAATATGACTGGGATTCATCCTTGCTCTAATTATGAGAGCAGATTTTGTGTCAATAGGTATGTCTGGATAGGGAAGGGGATTTTGCCCAGACAGATTTCTAAAATCCTCTCGTCTTTCTATTTCAAGCTTTCCTCCCTTGTGAAGAATGTTTTCAATTGGCAATCAGTGATTAAATCTCCCTTGCTTAATGAGTTATCTTTGCAGAATTAAATAAGTGAAATTAAGTGATTTAATAAGTGAATTAAGTGCCTCCCCCAGCCTTAGACTTTGCTCATTTACTTGTTAGCCTAGATGTTAATTTTAATGATCAACGTAGCTCTCTCTCTGCATTTTCAGGAGACGCTCTTTCACGTGTGAAATCAACTCTGCCTTCGCATCCCTGTTACCAGTTCGCCAATTTACTCCAGTCAAGTCTGTTGCTTAATTTGAGATACCATTCCCTGAGAAGACCTCTTTGTAGGTGGGCTAAATTGTTTCTTTGTTATTATGGCTATAATTAATTTTGTTTCTCCCTGTAACTGTTCTTTATCAAATGGTGAGTCCCTTTGGAATTTAATTGTACTTAATTTTGCTCTACTCGTGTGTAAATAAACCTTAGAATTTACTCCTCTGGGTCTCACTGGCGACTATCCATTGTCTTGTTTCCTCTTGTAAATTACAAGTAACGAGCCCTCAGTCTCAAGCCAGGCAAGATATCAATATTATTATTATTCCTCGGCTCGCACTTGTAACATTGTTCAAGGGCGACAAATAAACACCGACAAAAACTCATAATTACCTTAATCTTATGAAAACCTCAACTCAAGGCTTAAAACTATTCCATTATTACATCGCCGCAAAACAAAAGGACGACAGAAAATACAAATAAGGTTACTAAACATACCATCACCTCACTTACCCATACATAAACTTACTCCGTCAGCACACATACCGTAATGAGAACGATACAGAGATTACCTGATTACCCACATAGACCTCTATAATTATACCCAAACCACTTAACCTTATTCAACTATGCGTGGTAATGCATCAGCGACAAATTATCTTTACCTGGAATATGGGTAAATTCCAGATCCCATTCTTGTAGCAAGAGACTCCAACGCATTAATCGTTGGTTTTTATTTCTAAACCTATTAAGAAATATTAACGGATTGTGGTCCGTTAATATTCTGATAGAAGAACCTGTGGAAGAAAGATAAACCTGAAAATGGTTAACAGCCAAAACTAGATCTGAGGTCTCTTTCTCCGGGGGACAATTTTTTGGAAAAGAACGCAACAGGATGAGAAACTCCTTGGTCGTCCGTCTGTAATAACACCGCTCCAACACCAACATCACTTGCATCAGTGGCAAGTGAGAATGGAACGTCAAAACGGTGAACTTTCAAAGTCGAGAAATTAATTAATACCTGTTTTAATTGTTCGAACGCATTTTGCATCTCATTAGTACAAATAAAGAGTACATTTTTACGCAATAAATCAGTCAGAGGTTCAGCAATATCAGAAAAATTCTTAACAAACCTGAGGTAATACCCTCCCAAACCAAGGAATTTCCTGACATCCCTCCAACATTTTGGAATTTAAGTGTCTTAATGGACTCCACGTTTGCCTGCTTCGGAGCAACTTTACCACAACCGACTTCATGACCCAAATATACCACCTTTGCTTTAGCAATCGCACTCCTCTTTAAATTAATTACTAAACCAACTTTTTTCAAAACCTCGAACAATGCTCTGATACGTTTTAGATGGGTGTCCCAGTCATCGTTATAAATTACAATGTTGTCAGTATAGACAACACACCCCTCCAAATTATGTAACAACGTATTCATTAATTTTTGAAAAGTAGCGACCGCGCTCTTCCAACAGAAAGCCATAACTCTGCACTGAAATAATCCTTGGGGCGTTACAAAAAGCTAACAAGGCCCTCGCCCGTTTAGACAGAGGAACTTGCCAATAACCTTTCAACAAGTCGAATTTACAAATATATTTCGACTTTCCCATCCTATCAATACAATCTTCTATTCGAGGTTTGGTGACCTCATTCACCTTACGGTAATCAAAACACAACCTGAAATCCCCGTCGGGTTTCTTTACCAATATAACAAGCGATGACCAGGGACTTTTGCTGGGTTCAATCAGACTGTGTTTCAACATATAATCAACCTCTTTTGGATTCAACCTGTGAGGAGATTGTTTCGAGGGTGTGGCATTACCCATATCAACGTCATGTTCAAGGACAGATGTCTGTCCTGGAACATCTGAACACAATTCCTTATAATTAAATACCAATTTCTTCAAAGACATTTGTTCTACACTACTTAAATGAGAAGTCATATCAGCAAAATTTTTCAAAGAACCCTTATTATCGGAAAGCCTTACAATCCCATCAAAACAATTATCATCAACATTTTCACCCTCTGAAAAAGAAATTCCTTATTGTTATCAGAACTTACAGCAGCATCCCCAACGGTTGCCACAGGAATAACTTTCTCACGTTCCCTATATGCCTTCAACATGTTTAAATGACAGAGCTGAAATGGTTTCCTTCTCTCAGGTGTCTCTACTAAATAATTAACCTCACTAACCTTCTTCAAAATTTTCCACGGACCTGAAAAAGAAGCTTTTAAAGGATTTCCTGGAATGGGTAATAAAACCAATACTTTATCGCCTACCGCAAAGTCATGTGCTTTAGACCTTCTGTCAAAAAGTACTTCATTCTTTCTTGACTGTACAAAATTTTCACCTGCAAATTTCCACGGCTTTGTCAACTTTTTACTTAAATTAGACACATAATCTAATAAATTAATTTCAGGGACGTCTCCCTCCCAGGACTCTAACCACATCAAGAGGTCCACGAACGCAATGACCAAACACAAGACTAAAGGTGAAAAACCTAAAGACTGACTTGGGACAGAAGGAAAAGCGAACAACAAATAAGGTAATTCCTCATCCCATTCAGACCCATTAATCAAACAATACTACTTTATCATAGATTTCTGTGTTTGATGAAATCTTTCTAGAGCCCCCTGACTTCCCGGATGATACGGAGAAGTTACATGTTTAATATTTAGCTGTACCATTCTACCTCGGAAATAACTGTTGACAAAATTATTACCAGAATCTGATTGAATTATTTTAGGCATCTTAAACCTGATGAAAAAATCAATTAGTACATCAACAATTTTAACCCTTTTTATTGTTCGTAGTGGTATTGCCTCAGGATATCCAGACCATCTTATCCATTATAGTCAAAATATATTCATTTCCGCTACGAGTCTTCGGCAAAGGACCAGCAACATCAATAATGACCTCTTTAAAAGGTTCATGGACAGCAGGAATAGGATATAAATGTGTTTTTGGTACTGGTCGGTTTGGCTTTCTGACCTTCTGACAGACATCACAAGTATTAACAAATTTCTTCCATCTGCCTTCATCTTGGGCCAGTAATAATTCATAAACAACTTACCAGCAGTCTTATGAATGCCAAAATGACCAGCCAAGCCATTTTCATGAGTTAAAGTTATTAACTCATTCCTGTAAACGAAAGGTATCATATCATGTTTTAAAACCTCACAGTTCATCATTATTAGCATCCATCCATAGATCTACCTACCCTATATAAAATATTCCTGATTATCTTAAATTTGGGGACGATCAAATCAGATATTTTTCCTGATTCCATAGGAAGATCCTAAAAATCCTTTTTCTGAGCCTTTATAAGCTCATCAACTGACCAGTTAGGTTTATTCTCCAAAATACTAATATCTCCTACAACCACGCTATCACTACGATCCAAACTGCTCAAATCTACATCAACTGCTGACGCTGCACCGTCAACAATTCTAGACCCAGAACGAGTTACTACAGCTACTTCATTATCAGGATGTATTAATATTGGGAAAGTCTTATTCTCAAGGACAACATCATTCCCTGAAACAACATCCACATCCTTAACAGGAGATTTTTCAACAATGGCGAATTTTAAATTCCCTGAAAAGGGAGGACAAGTTAAATAAAAATTCCTGATAGAATACGACGTAACCGTGTCCAGAAAACCCTTTAATAATACAAACTCATTACTGGTACAGAGAAAATCATTCGGCAATGACTCCAGAAGAATCAGGGACTGAGCGGCACCTGTGTCACGCAAAATTCGTCCACTCCTTTTCTCACCTGAATTACTCGACGAGACACTACCAGAGGACAAATATTTCTGAAAAGGCTCCCAGGACTTACTACTACCTAGTCATTGGTTCGTGGTTCTTTTGGAACAGATTCCTCTCTTTTTTTTTTTTTACACTCATTACCGGTCTTCCTTTAGCCTTTTGAGAATTCTTAAAGTCAAAACATAATTTTGATTTGTCCCTTCTTATGAAAAAAGAAACAGGTAATTGATTTGACCTTTTCAGGGTTATAAAAATTTAATCCCCTGTTACCGCTGTTGGAGAAATACGAGAATTATTATAATAGTTAACATTACCCTGTACCTTACTTTATTAGTATTATAATTAATACTCGTACATACTCTTAACCATCCAGATTTCTCACTTCCGGATATTTCCCCTAGCACATTCTTATGAGAGAGAGGGTACTCATCACTAGCGATGGCTACCTCCTGAAGGGTGTCTAGTTTTAGTTCCTCGAGGTGCACCTTTAACTTATCAGAGACAAACCTCTTAAATTCCTACGCAAATATTAATTTTTTTAATTTATGAAAATCCATGACTTCCTTCGACCTGAGCCAGCCACCAGCGTACTGCTCTTTAAACTTGGCGAACTCTACGAAAGTGTGGTCCCTATTCTTCTGCAAATTCCTGAAGTGTTGCCTATACTCTTCAAGAACAAGTTCACATGCTTTTAACACGATAGCTTTCACGCTATCATAATCCGATGATAAATCTTCATCGAGGGTGACATACACTTTCTGTGCCCTACCTAACAATTTACTTTGGATAAGAGTGGTCCAGTACTCTTGGGGCCACTCCAACCTTGCGGCATTGCTTTCCTGAAAATTGGGGACAAACTTGAGGGCCTCACCCAAATTGATACCAGGCGCTACTGTCCTATTCTAGGAAGGGGAAGAAGAACCCCCGTTTCTAAGGGTTTTCATGGCAATTTCATGCTGTCTCTTTTTCTCTCTCCTCCGCTTTTGGCTTTTGCAGATCAATCTCCATCTGCTTCAGTTTTATCTGCCTATCAACACTTCTACAGATATTACCCCTTCTACCTGCTTAACATCCTGTTCACCTTTAGTTTTTACCTCTTTTACCTTCTCATGCACTTCTAATAGCAATAAACCCTTCCTGACCGAAATCGGGTATTCAGTATCCAAAAAATCGGCTACCACCTCCAAATGATGCTTATTTAGTTCCACAAGCCTGTCTCGCTACCCCTCTCCACTAAGGAGTTCCATTACACTAGTCACTGGAGTCCTTTGTGGAACTGGTTAAGGGCAGGAAATCATACAGCATGTAAGAAATTGAAGTATACTCACAGGCTCAGAAAAATTAACCGTGCTGCTTCCTTAGTTCATCATAGATAAAGGTGAAATTCCCCAAGGAGTGCCATCCCGTCCTTTGGCTACCTTCCCGTCTTCTTTACAGAGCATCGTATGTCCTTTTTTTGTTTTATTGTTTGAGGCTATGGTGTTTGTACTTGGTCCTTCGCCAAGACCCAAGCCATAATTTTTTTATTATTGTTTGGCAACTCCCCATCTCGCCATTCACGCATGGATTAATTTCAGTATAATCTTAAAAAGGTTTACTTTCTCATTTTGTTGGTCTGCAATCCGTTGCATGCAATGCCACCAAATTCCAGAATTATTCTAGCTGGCACGTCTATATATTTCACTCACCTCTTTCTTTCTCTCTCCATTTTCTGATCACTGACTGAGATTACCCTGTGAATTTGACATTTCGTACCGATGCTCACAGACACCTCTCTCTCTCTCTCTCTCTCTCTCTCTCTCTCTCTCTCTCTCTCTCTCTCTCTCTCTCTCTGCGCAAGTAATTGATTATAATATTTGTTATAGACAACAAATCCTTTCCCTTAAACAAATGACTGGAACTTGTTCTGTGAACTGATTAGTAACAGAGTTATAGTTTATTTTGAAGTAAGAAACTCATTTCTCATTTTATTCAAATACCTCCCAGTAAAATAATGATCCCTTTGAAATAATATTCTTCAAGTTGTTGTTCTTCGCAGATATTTTACTCTGAAGCAAAACATTCAAGTTCGTACTTCAATCAAATATCTCCCTTCATTATGTATTTATCCCAGTCCATCGTAGATGACATGCGGTTCACAGGCATTTATTTTATTGAAGGGATTATTGACATTGGAAATGTTTTGGTCGCTTTGAAATCTGAGTGTTTTGATTATTATATTTGTAGGATCTTCCCTGCATGCAGTGACCACACACACACACACACACACACACACACACACACACACACACACACACACACACACACACATATATATATATATATATATATATATATATATATATATATATATATATGTATGTATGTATATGTATATACCACATACATGTGTATATATATATATATATATATATATATATATATATATACTTTTATATACATATATATATAATTTAAACCCATAGTATATATATTCTTGTTTTCTGGTTGTTCAGGTGAAATGAGACCGGAGTCCTGATTATTATTCTGCTCGAAGACCTCAAAATTTCTTCATGTTTGTTTCACTTGGATCTTAAGACTTTATAGTGACAAAACACAAAAAGGTGCATAGTATCTTGAAGTTAAGAGGCATTATGGTATTTAGCAGATTTCAGGTATGATTTGGTAAAACGGGAGTTCATTCTCCATTTGTAATTTGTCATCATCGGTGAAAAAATATGTGGGGGCATCGTATCCATTCGCATATTGCTATTTCGACAGTCCGAGCGATATATATATATATATCCCTCTATCATGTAGCTGTCGACAGTCCAATTGAGTGTGGCTGTCGGTTTGACACCCTCCTTGTCAAGCAGGTTTTCAGGTGGAAGGCAATCTGTCTGAGTGTCAATAGGCCTTAAATAAAATAAACCTGAACCTCGTGTCATCTACGATGGAATTATCCATAATGAAGGGAGATATTTGATTGAAGTAACGAACTTGAATGTTTTGCTTCAGAGTAAAATATCTGACGAAGAAGAACAACTTGAAGAATATTATTTCAAAGGGATCATTATTCTACTGGGAGGTATTTGAATAAAATGAGAAATGAGTTTCTTACTTGAAAATAAAATAACTCTGTTACTAATCACTTCGGGATCAGAACAAGTTCCAGTCATTTTTTTAGATGGAAAGGGATTTGTTGTCCATAACAATTATTATAATCTTTTGACTTGCACACAAAGACCTGGAGAGAGAGAGACGAGAGTCAGAGAATTTAGAGAGAGAGAGAGACGTGATTGTGTGTTGAGCATCGGTATCGAAATGTCAAACCAGACAGGGCTAATCTCAGTGAAATGATCAGAAATTGAGAGAGAGAAAGAGGTGAATGAAATATATACAGACGTGCCAACTAGAATTATTCTGGAATTTAGTGGCATTACAGGTGCAACGGATTGCTGACCAACAAAATGAGAAAGTAAACCTTTTTAAGATGATACTGAAATTAATCCATGCGTGAATGGCGAGATGGGGAGTTGCCAAACAATAATAAAAAAAATTAGGGCTTGGGTCTTGGCGAAGAACCAAGTACAAACACCGTAGTCTCAAACAATAACAAAGAAGGACATACGATGCTCTGTATAAGAAGACAGGTTTTCAAAGGACGGGATGGCACTACATGGGAAATTTCACCTTTATCTATGATGAACTAAGGAAAGTATTGCTTAATTTTTCTGAGCCTGTGAGTATACTTCAATTTCTTGACATGCTGAATAATTTAGGAGTGTCTCTTAACCGGTTCTTCAAGGTGGAGGCCAGTGACTAGTGTCCATGGAACCTCACCGGAGAGGGGTGGCGAGACTGTTTCTTCTGTGGAACTTAAAATTTAATTAAAAGGTGGTTTTCCGATTTTTTGATACTGAATAGTTGATTTCGGTCAATCTGAAGGGTTTGATGCCAAAGAAGCCTGTATGAGATGATAAAAGAGGTAAGACTAAAAGGACCAGTCGGCAGGATGTTAGCAGGTCTAAGGGAAATATCTGTGGGGAAGTGTTGATAGGCAGATAAAATCTGCCAGATGGAGATTGAACTGCAACAGAGAGGCAAAACCTAATTTCTCCCATTACAGATATCAAATCAAATCTTTTTGGGTTACCAGAATTCCAAGTCTATAAGAATAGGTTCACGATTGATAATATTTTTTACGCAATAACAAAACGAAATCAGATTTTCTATCAATATGGCATCTCATTTGGTGGCGTTGCCCGTATTTACACACAAATCCACGTGCGTTTAAATACGGATAATATATAGATATATATATAGGGATATACTTTTGGTGGTCACGGTCATCATATATATTTATAATATCATATAGAAATTCGTGTATCTCGACGAAACTTGGGTCAATCAAAATTACACTGTTCAAAAGTGTTGGACAGGCTTATCATCCCAGCAGGCTAGGGGTAAAACCTCACCGGTAAAGGAAACCGATTGATAATTCTACATGCAGGAACAGAAGATGGTTTTGTCATACAATGCAGAACTGGTTTTTCAAACTATGAATGATGGGGACTATCATAAACAGATGAATGCTGAAGTTTTTGAAAAATGGTTTAGAAATCAGTTGCTACCGAACATCCCTTAAATGTGCAATTGTGATGGACAACACATCATACCATTCTATGCAACAGGAAAAGTATCCAACCTCATCTTGGAAGAAAGAAAACATAAAGCATTGGTTGATAGAAAATGGCGAAGATATATATATGATGATTTGCTAAAAATTGAGCTGTATGAACTCGCTAAACGACGTATTAAGAACATAAAAAGTATAAGATGACGAAATTGCATGAATAGGGCAAAAGATAGTACGTATACCATATACCATTGCCAATACAACCTATTGAGCTCATATGGGTTCAAGTGAAGTCTTATATAGCGAAAAAGAATACGTTCAAACTGGCACACTATTTAAAATTTTTAGTGCAAGAAGCATTGAATAATGTAACGGCGGAAAACTGGAAGAATGCAACATCTCGTAGAGAAAATTCAAAAGTGGATGCCCGGCAAGATGTGGCTGTAGACAAGTTGGTTGACAGTTTTGTCATCAACATAGCTGATAGCTCTGATGATTTTTTTAATAAATTTTTTTAAAAAAGAGAGTATTAGGCAGTGGGAAACTCTCTCAAAAAAATGCACCTTGACTTTTACCTTAGTGGTGGTGTGGAAAAAAGTTTGATTGAAAAAAATAGTCTTTTGAAACTTAAGATATCGTATCTCGTTATAGATAATATATAGGCGACAAAGAAGTTTATTTTAATCGTAATGCGAAAATGAACAAGAAATATATCACCTATTTCTATAGCATTAATTATTACTTTTAAGTATCTAATTGTGTAATAATGAAAATGTACGAGTATATCTATGTGCAAGTACCGACAAAATAGATAAGGTGACATATTTCTACAAAAATTCAGAAAATATTCTTATAGAGTAGAGAGAGAGTAGAGACCCAGAGAGGACTGTAGTGAGAGAGAGAGAAGAGAGTGCCTCTGACCCTCTTCAAGGGTGTGAGGAAGTAATGCCTCTCCGGGGACCATAAATGAAAGGAGGTCACTAAAATTTATCTGTCTAGATCTTAAGGGTTTGTTAAAGACCTTTAAAGGTTTTCACACTTTTACAGTTGAAGAATTTTTCCATCTAACCGCAGGTATGAGCTGAAGGCATAGCTTTAAAAGCCATGCCCCAATCACATTGTCTGCCTTAAAAGGGGCCAGTCGGCAGAGATCATCATTTAGTCTGTTTCGACCAGACGAAGGCTCTGCCCATTTGAGTATTGAGCCTTGTGCCAGGCAGGCACTCATTTTCCCACACACTAGAAGAACTTTGACCTTTGAGCCAGATGTCGCCACAAGATGGTTCAGATCTGCTTCACCTATAGAATCTTCTATCCAAGCATCACAAGAAACAAAGTAAGGTACATCCTGGGATTCGAGGGTAGTTCTAAGCCAGTTTATCTTTTTCTCTGACTCGATATTTCTTTCTCACAATTGACAATTTATTTCACTCCTCTTTTCTTTGACTCTGCAACAGTGTACTTATCCATGCCAGTGTGTTCCTTGCTAGAAGTGCATAGAGTAATGCCATTCCCTTGGTAGAAGTGATTAGGTCAATTCAATACCCTTGCTAGAAGTAATTGGAGTAATTCAACCCATTTAATTTGTGTTAACTAGTTCTAAGAGAGAAATTATTTCGTAGTAGTCTCATCTGGAATTATTTCACTTCCAGGAGTGTTGTCAGAGTCTTTTTACCGAGTAGACATTTTTCCTGCTATCCTGATTTGCCAGAGGAATCCGCCCTTACCGGGCTGATATAACTGCATTGATGAAGTTAATGACCTTTTGTAAATGGTCCCTGTATGCACACCTTGATTTGTGTTAATCTCCACTTCAGTGATTTATTGTACATTTACATTTAGTGAGATCTGTCACCTTCAATTAACCACTGTGCTTGTATAAATAAAGTAAGTGTTAAGAGGCAGATTCTCACTTGGTGACCTACCACTTGTTATTTACTTTTTTTCTCTGTTTATGGTCTTTCAAGTGTTTATTGCAAGGCCCTATTGATTAACGAAACATAAACTCCAGCGCAACCTCAAAATGTAATAATATATATATATATATATATATATATATATATATATATTTATATATATATATATATATATATATATATATATATATATATATATATATATATATATATATATATATATATATATATATATTATATATATATTTTATATATATATATATATATATAGTATTTATATATATATATATATATATATATATTTATATGTTTATATCTTTCATATATATATATATATATATATATATATATATATTTCTATTTATGGTTTATTTTCAAATTTTAATACTCCTGCTATTTTATATGATTGATGAGATTCCTATCACTTATTATAAAAATCACCGTTATTTTTGATATTGTGTGAAAAAGGTCCCCACCGATGCACTTAAAGTTACAATGAGTTCTCACCAAAATAGGGAATTATTGTTGAAAAAATTTTAGAGACATTTTATGCATTTTGTTATCTTAGACACCTTACAAACAAGTATTTTATATGCTATTCAAGCAGAATGAGTAATGCCTTGTTGATAATTCAGGTTTCATGAGCCCAATTGTATTTTAATTTGAGACTATTTGATCACAATTTAACAAGTGATAAACCCTAGAATAGAAACCTTGGGTGATTTTCTCCAGAGTAAATTTGGATGATGCAATACTACCACAGTGTGTTTGGGTGTATTGCATCATCTGTTTGCATCATCATAGGCTGGCTCAGTAGCTTCAGTAATGTTCAGTTCCCTCTCGGACTTGACAGCCATTGGATGTGCTGCCTGGCTCTCTCACCAGGTAATTTCTATAGGAGTTTGCATTAATGCTACTGAAAAGAGGTTTGCATTTTAGTTTTATACTCGTACTGAAGTGTTGATTTGCAGTCCTAACAATCATATGTTCTTGTATTTCAGAGAAATGGGAAACATGGCGTACTTTAAGTCTAGTGATACTGTGAAAAAGAATGCACTGTTTTAAAAATGGACTTCCAATCTACCATCATCCATTCATACAATGCGGCGTGATCTTCCTCGTGTTGAATGCTTGACAAGTTTCACCAGGCTACCCAAATTTTTGTTTCAAAAACGGCATGTTTTGGGAAGATACCACATGTTACTGGAAGAAGACAAAATGAAAAGTACTAGGATAAAACGGATTTGTCAGGAATTATCAGAGTTGTGGGGAAAATTCAGCTTTCCTACTCTCAAGTCAGCAAGCCATTAATGCACGACTGACAAAAATGATATTTTATATGAGAAGAATCAACGTAGACCAAAGGAAGGGGTTTTTGAATGGTATGAAGAGTCTTTTTGACATCACCAAAGTTGATGGTGTTTGGCTGTGCCGTGAGGATAAAGAAGCCTTTATCACAAACAAATTGAGTCAGGTGGGAAGGTTGGATACACCACTCACAAGACAGAATACAAGCCAGCACCTAAGTCCTCTATACATCCTTCAAAAGACAGAGACATCTTCCAATATCACATGAACAAAGTGCTACTATATCTGACATGGAAAGTGAATCAGTGTTAGTTCAGGTGAAAATGTTAGCAGTGTAACAGAGGACAGTTCTGATGAAGAGCCAGTGCCGAACAAGAGAAAAAAACCATCTGCTACACACCAGGCCACAAAAAATTTGAGTCGGCAGAGTCTGTCTACCAACAAGGCATCTAAAGTTTGGCATTTTGCAAGTCTTGCAGAAGAAGGCGTGCCTCTTGAAAAGACACCAACACAATCAGGAGTATGGCGGGGAGTTATCAGACTTGCAGAAAAAAGAAGGGTGAGATTAAGTCACTTCTAAAGGAAGAAATTAAGGATTATTGTCTCCATTTTGATGGGAAAAGATTAGTGAAACAGGAATACCAAGTGGTCTGCATCAAAAGTGCAACTAGAGATGTAAGACTAGCAGGGGTTGTATGGTGCAAAAGTGGATCTTCAAAAGAATATATATGATGCAAACATCAGAAGATTTATTGATGAATATGATGCCTCAAACAACATTAAAATGATTGTGTGTGACACAACTGCCGTAAACACTGGACGTTCAAATGGTGTGGTTGCAAGAATTCAGAGAACTATGAATGAAAAGGGCTTACAACGTGCCTCAATACATTGGGTTTACAGCATCACATATTGGACAAATATTGAGGCATGTTCTTGACTTCTATGTTTCTGAAACAACTACAAAGCCGAGTCTGAACTACAAATTCGTCGATGAACTGTTAGAAAATTATTTAATCTACAAACTGGGGAGTACAAGGCTAAAGAGACTCAAATGGAAAAGACTGAGAACCCGGGTTGGAGAGATGACTTCAAGTTCTTATATGAAAACTATGCAAAGCATTCCAGCATTACAAGAAGCACATTGATTCATTCCGTAAAATCAATTATCAAATGGAAGAAATTGCCTTCACTACACAGTGCCCGATGGAACTTAATAAAGCAAATAAAATATACTACAGGGCCATTTATACGCTCCTTGCATACTTTTACTACCATCATGGCGTAATATTTTGGAACGTCCAGTGAGTTTCATCGCCAACAGCTGGCAAGAAGCGTGGTTCACTGATCAAAAATTCAAGAATAAACCAGCTACAAAAGGACCTCCACTTTGGAATTACAGAGTTGAGATGTGCCAGTGCCCTGAAATGCTTGAAAACTCATTGGAACAGGGCACCGTCAGATGCTGGAATCTTGATATTCCACGATCAAACACAATATGCTCAAGAGCTGTTAAAGTGATGGAAGAATTTAGTGAAATATGCAAAAAGACAAGTATTTAAACGATCGGTTTGTTGTCACCAACAATATCTAGTTTGAGACCTTTTTTTTGCATCAATATTGATAGACCTATTGAAATGTTTCATACAAAAATGGCTTGTGTGGGGGACATATTTTCAAATTTGAATAAAATGAATTAGGTTTTTGTGATTAGTACCAAAATGTTCAATAAATATCATACCAGGCAAAATATTTTTATTTTATGTATATATATATAATATATATAATATATATATATATTTATATATATATAGATATATATATATATATATATATATATATATATATATATATATATATATATATATATATATATATATATATATATATATATATATATATATATATATATATATATATATATATATATATATATATATATATATATATATATATATATATATATATATATATATATATATATATATATATATATATATATTATATATATATATATATAAAATATATATGATTTTAAATAACGAAAAATTTGAAAAATGTGATGATTATACGAAAAAGTTACAGCCACTAAGGAAAACTGAAGCACTGGCGATGCTAAGTACTTTCGTTGCTGTGACCATGTCTTGGTAATAAGAAGCTCTAGAGTACTTAGCTTCAGCAGTGTCTCAGTTTTCCTTCGTTGTTGTAACTTTGTTAATATATATATATATATATATATATATATATATATATATATATATATATATATATATATATATATATATATATATATATGTGTGTGTGTGTGTGTGTGTGTGTGTGTGTGTGTGTTTGTCTGTCTGTCTGTATGTGTGTGTACGTGTATATATGTTTAAATGATGTTGTAAACTATTGCCAGAATATGGAACTGTTCCGAGGCAGTTTGCAAACCTAATGCTTTACTCAAGAGCAATGTTGTCTCTTGAGATGACCTTGAAGTCCATTGATATATGCGTCTCTGGTTTAGTTATTGCATACATATTAGTCGAGATATCGGAGGAAATTACAACAATGAAGCTTCTAGTGTTTACATTCGCCGATCCTGATTCCTCAGCTGCTTGCTGACATGTGGGTAAAACATTCAGTCTTTTCGATTTAACATAGCACCTTCATAAACAAGAGGCGAAATGCAATATATCACATTTTCAAAATGCTCATCTAACCAGCTTCAGGTGTAATTATTTTTAGGATATTGGTGAAGGTCCTGGGCTGATAACTCTAGTACTTTGATGTCGATAATGAGCAAATAAAATGAGCACAAGGATACTATTATTCAGCATGACGCCCATGAATCTGTAAGAGAGCAAAATGATAATTATTCAGATACGACACAGTACAAAAGTACTAGAAATTCTAAGAAGTTCTTTAAAAACATATGATTAAAACCCATTACAGTTCAGAAATAGCAAATATGCCGCAATGACAATTATATAAGTACAATTTTTAGGACATTCTATTTCTTTCATTTTTCTTTCTCGTTACGAGGTCCTTATCTCTCGTTGAAAAGTTTAGATAATAAACTAACATTTTAATAAGTTTGCATAAATAAGAGAAAATAGAAACATGAGTAAAACCAATTTGAGCGATGTTATAACAACAGAGCGTTTAATTATCTAAAATTAACGTCATAAAGAATCCAGTAGTATTTTTTCTAATCTAAGAACACACGAATAGAAATCTTTTTTGCTAATGTAGACCATCCTCGCCGTTAAAGTTAAGTATACCTTAGTTTAACCAGACCACTGAGCTGATTAACAGGTCTCCTGGGCTGAACCGAAGGATTAGACTTATTTTTTTAAGAACCAAGTGGCTAAGAACCAACAGTTTATTGTGGAATCCGAAACACATTATACTGAGAAATGAATTTCTATCACCAGAAATAAATTCCTCTAATTCTTCATTGGCCGGCCGCAGACTCGAACTCGGGCCTAGCAGTGAGCTACCGAGAGCTCTACCGACTCGTCCATCGAGGAACTATCCATCGCCGTTAAAGGCGGTATCTTATCTGTTTTTGCCCGCCAATAAAATAATGAATGAATTTCTTTCTGTGAAAGACACACGACGATGATGTCTGCTTCAGTGCGACTCCTCCAGAAAGATCTGTCTTATTTTTCCCCTGTCACTCAGATGCGATGTCTATTTGTATCTTCTTCAAATGACAACACCCCGCCCTCAGTCCCCAACAATTCCTTTCCAATAAACCCACCCTTCTGCCCTATTTTTTCCCCCTTTTTAATCTTCGTTCAGACTGCAGATGAAAAATACCTAGTCCATAATTTAAGTATGAAGCATACGTGTTTAGTGTTTTGTATGTTTTATCTTATGGGGTGTGTGGGGTTGTTCATTACTTGTTTGCTTGCTAAATGAGGTCCATTTGACTATTTTTTCTTTCTTTTCATTCAGGTAATAACCTCTCATCCCAGTCATGATCATTTATTTCCTCTTATGTATTTCTGCTTACCATTTTTCATCATCTGAGAATGTAAAACAAGTTTTCCCTTTTCTACAGGCAAAGAAATTTTGCAAAAGCTAGTTAACTCTGTAAAACTAGAAACTGAGGAAACGACATGGTATCACATATTAATATCAGGAAATAGCTCACTAACAATTGTGAGGCAATAGATTATTCCTTAATCTGAATCTGAATAGATGATTTCCCATAATATACCAGTCGCTTACGTTTAGGTAGTTATCGTGTTTAAGGGCAAGCAACATTCCTCCTTACGGTTCTTGTTCTTAATAATAACAATAATAATATTTTGTTAATACTTTCAAATGAGCACCATATTCTTTGGAAGCTTAAATTTCAAGTCGATGGCCCCAACAGGCTTGTTCCAAATGAATAGGGTTCGTCTTCTGAATATTTTAATAATAATAATTATAATAATAGTAAGTTATTAATCCCACCTACCATGTCAAGTGACCTGACGTCTGTATTTTCCACTGGTGCATGAGTAATTGTATTGTGCGACCGTTTAATAGTTCATGCGTTGCACTTTGCCTATTTTTACTGAGGCAGACAGGCAAATTATCAAATTTTACATTATTTTCCTTTTATTTATTCTATTTACTTTACTTTCAAACATAAATATAAGATTTTGACGAATTATGAACACCAGTTCAAGGAAATACTGTGCACGCTGTACTGTATTTTGAATATCTATTTAGCTACATATTTACAGTTTTACATTATTTTCCAGACATGTTTACGGGCTGCTCTGGGAGCAAGAGCCCATGCCGGCAAGTTGCTGGCTCAATCAGATACTACCATACATGCACTATGCACCCAGTGCTTTGACAGTAAATGGTTCAGCATTTAATCCCTATACCAATTACTACTCAAGTCTTTAGATCACTTTTGCACTTTTCATCCACACAATGAACTAAGTAGGTTGTAAGTCCTGATTGTAAGTCAGTAGTCTCTTGAAAATGCTACAGTTTGGCGAAACGGCTGTCTGTCGTGACAACATATTAATAAATGGAAGAAAGGATCTCTGTATTTCCAGGGAATCGGAAAAAATACCGAACATATTAAGATTCCTGCAAGAAACATATTGATACCACTAAAGCAATTGATTCTAATATATATATTTATATATATATATATATATATATATATATATATATATATATATATATATATATATATATATATATATATATATATATATATATATATATATATATATATATATATATATATATATATATATATATATATATATATATATATATATATATATATATATATATATATATATATATATATATATATTTATATATATTTATTTATTATAGTATATATATATATATATATATATATATATATATATATATATATATATATATATATATATATATATATATATATATATTGATTCTAATATATATGTATATATATATATATATATATATATATATATATATATATATATATATATATATATATATATATATATATATATATATATATATATATATATATATATGTGTGTGTGTGTGTGTGTGTGTGTGTGTATGTGTGTGTATATATATGGTATGTGTGTGTTGTCGTTCTTAGAATAGCTTAATCATTCTGACGTGCCAAGTGTTGGCTACTTCCAGACTATGAGTTACTTCGCTCTATGCTCGTCCCCGCTGGATTTTTTGAACCATTTCCCAAAATGAGACTCTTGATGTTATTTTCTGTCTACTCTCTTTTCTTTGATCTTTTGGGTGTATGTAGTTTTTTGGGAAATATTGATCTGGAAGTCTCTTGGATGTTAAATATTTATGTTCTACATTTGACGCTTTAAAGAGTTATAAAAATTTTCCATTTTGTACATATAGAATTATCTTTAGGATCAAGAAGGCAGAAGAGGAATAAAACTGAATTTATGAGACTTAAAAATTTGTGAACAGGCATATTGGAGAAGGTCATTGATGGACCAAATAACAAACGGAAAAAGGCCTCGAGAAATAAAAGATGATAATTATTATGATTATGATGATCTTATTTAAATAGATCCAGGAATGACTGAGAGAAAATAGAGCACCGTTGAGTATCATCAACGATGGGGAAAGGAGTTGGTGTAGCGTTTGTAACCACTGCTATAAAACAGTTTACCAAAACGCTAGAGAGAATTTTATAGAGTGGAATAGATAACATCAGAATATTAAACTAACAGCCTAATATCAGAGCAGCTATATAGGATTTTGCATTCCCGCTGAGATTATGATTAAAAAATTAAATTCGGTAAATTTTTGTACAAAAAAAACAAAAAGAAATGAACAATAGCATGCAAAAGTATGCATTATGACATTGTTGAACAAGAAATTCATATATAATTCATGAGCATATGTATTTTCACGATAGAAACCCATTTGACATAAAATTGCCATTTCTCTCATTTCACACATCTAAAAAAACTGATTAATTACTACAAATAGCGAAAATACCATTTACGAAACAGTTTATCTAATGAAGTTGCCTGGTCGGTGTGAATATTATTTTTGATACATTTTTTTTATTTACTTGATAGGCCGTTTGCTTTGTAATAACAATAGAGAAAATTCAAATGCATACTTTACATTTAAAAAAAATCAGAAGCACAGACTTACTTTACCCAAATCTGTAATGATTAAACATACTAAAAATGCATCTTTCTCGGAAAGAAGCAAGAGCAATACAAGTTCAAATTCTTCCTTTTCCTTAAAGCAAAATATCTGTTACTTTTGATACCAAAACGATAACAATTTCAACAAGTAATGTTCATTAGATCAAAAGGTAGTAATATCTCTCTATTACATTTTCCAATGGTCATATCGGAAATTCAACTCTACCGTAGTCTTTGCATACGAGAATATTCCATTCCACGTGAGCGAATTAAAAGGATGAGATGACAAAGAAAAACGATTTTGCTTAATAATGCATAGTAAGTGGGGCCCTCTGGTAGGTTTTTTAAATTCACTGATTAACCTGAAGATCTGAAGTGATAATGTATTTTTTAAATATATTAAAACAAACAAAAATTTCTCTTCAAAAGAAGAAAATGGGTAGACTAGATCATTCCAAAATCTTGAGAGGAAATTGTGTGAAAAACGAAAGCGGACATGACCTAATCAACGAAGGGGAAAAATGTGACAGAGAGAGAGAGAGAGAGAGAGAGAGAGAGAGAGAGAGAGAGAGAGAGAGAGAGAGAGAGGAAGAGGGACGAGTGGAAAATTAATAGGAGGAAGAACAAAAGACGTGAAGACACAAGTGGGATGTAAAGTGTGATGAGAAGGGAAAGGAAAGAAGCGCAATATGGCTTTCAACAATATGGACAATATAGAACTTCGGTAAAGGGAGGACAAGACATTGAATGGCAACAACGGAAGGAGAAAGAAAAGGGAATAATATGAATATATATATATATATATATATATATATATATATATATATATATATATATATATATATATATATATATATATATTGTTTATATCGTTTACAACCATTTTGCCTTTCTCCACCTCCTGACACAAGCAAAAAAAATTAAAACAACGAAACAGAAAGACAGTAGGTTGTTTAGGAGACATAGTGCAAGAGAATATTTCATCAGAGGTGAGGCCATAATTGAGATCTTTCTCTCGCTATGTCTCTCTTTGTCTCACTCACTGTATATGTGTGTATATATATATATATATATATATATATATATATATATATATATATATATGAAATTTTTTATCACATGTGATTTATATACAATCATGAAACGACATTTGTAGCTTCATGATTATATATATATATATATATATATATATATATATATATATATATATATATATATATATATATATATATATATAACAAACTTATAGCCCTAATATTCACAGATGCTGTGCTGTGGTAACTTGGCCATTCATCGTTGTTTATAAGGTCCTTTTATGGACAGAATAACTCAGAATTAAAGACCCATACGAGACTCATAAGGAAGCTCCACTAGTAGAATTTCATCAATGAATACGGAGGCAAAATGATAAAATAACTATACAAAAAGTAGCCATAAGTTACCTAATTGCAAGAGCATTCGTTTTTTACCCATAAAAGTTTCGGTGTTGAGATTTTTTTTTTTTTTCCGAGAGAAGACAAACCTGGAGTTTCGTTAGGAAAAGTTTTTGCTTCACAGGCAGCGTTTGAGTAAAAGGAGAAGGAAGAAGAAAGTAGCTTACTACTTTACGAATTTAGATTAGAAATGTCGAGCTAAAAAAGCTAAGAAAAATGAACATTTCATTCTGCAGACATCCCTGGATAAAACTATCTGTTTGATGCCTGAACCATCATGTTTATAATGTTATAAACCACTTATTCTCTCCTGATCTGGCATAGTGTCTCATAGAAAAACTTTTTTATATCATTCTCATTTTCTAATTTAGTCCCTCTCTCTCTCTCTCTCTCTCTCTCTCTCTCTCTCTCTCTCTCTCTCTCTCTCTCTCTCTCTCTCTCTCTCTCCACTCCTTCAATTCTTTTAATTGCAAACATATACGATATTTCAGTTATAATATACCAGGTATTTTCGGTTACAGATAACTTTGATCCCCCCTTCTCACGGTGATACCTGTAATGATAATAACATTTAAACACCATCACCTTAAAAACAAAACGTGGTACATGATCCATAGTATCTGCAGTGCAGTGAATCTACTTTTCTTATTTTGACTAGGGTTTTGGCTTTAATTTGTTAATATACATTAATGTTTTGTCAGATTGAAAGGAGTATTATAGTAAATGTAGTATAGAGGACCTTACTTTTCTTACGTTCTGTCATAATTTTAGCTTGAATTTCTAAAAGTATGATGATGTTTTGCCATAATGAACGAACAATATAACAGTAATTGCAGTAGAGGGGACAAGGCTAGGAAGAGGACAGCCACTAGGATATTCTTCCACAGCATCACATCGTCTAAGCATCGAACAAAAACGCTATTTTTATATTAAGCATTTCAAAGTGTCTTTCTTCCATCCGGCAATTAATTAGCACTTGATCGACATCAACACACTTTCGCTCTACCACCTCTGCCACGTTGTTAATAACTGTCGTCAACCTGTTCAACTACTTGGTAAGTCTTTTCTTCGTATGCCAGACCAACCTGTATTTTTCCTTCCTTCTTCGAAACGCCTTCAGAGTAAAAAACGATATACTTGTTAGTGTCTGTATTACATTCATACCTTACCTATTTCATACCCAAAATAACATCAACAGCAGTTTGTTGAATACCCATACATGTACTCAGCCAGTCTCTAGTCATTTCCTGTTAAGGGAGATGAGGGAGATGGCTTAATGTCATACATACATACATACATAAATAAGACAGTCACCACAGTAATACCTGGATAAAAGGGACAGTCACCACAGTAATGTCTGGATAAAAGGGTCAGCCAGCACAGTAATACCTGGGTAAAAGGGACAGTTAGCACAATAATATCTGGATGAATGGGGCAGTTAATACAGTAATACATGGATAAAAGGGACAGTCACCACAGTAATACCTGGATAAAAGGGACAGTCGCCACAGGAATGCTTGGATAAATGGGACAGTCACCACAGTAATAACTGGATAAATGGGACATTCGTTATAGTAATACCTGGATAAAAGAGATAGTCAGTACAGTAATACCTGGATAAATGGGCCAGTAAGCACAGTCATACCTGGATAAAATGGACAGGTACCACAGTAATCCCTGGATAAATGGGACAGTCACCACAGTAATCTGGATAAATGGGACAGTCAGTACAGTAATATTTGGATAAAAAGGACAGCTAGCACAGTAACTTCTGGATAAAAGGGACAGTCATCACAGTAACACCTGGATAAACGGGACAATAAGCATAGTAATATACGGATAAAAGGGACAGTCAGCACAGTAATTGCTGGGTAAAAGGAACATTTAGTACAAGGAGCTCTAAGAAAATTTTTCTGAGTTTTTCATAGTTTTCCCGGGCAGTACCTGGTTGGTCAGTTAGTATCTATCTATCTATCTATCTATCTATATATATATATATATATATATATATATATATATATATATATATATATATATATATATATATATATATATATATATATATATATATATACTGGGTATTTCTGGAAACTAGAGGGCCCCCTTAGGTCAAATGGAAAGTTATGAAGTTTTCTGCTATAGCCTATCTCCAAGTACATTATTTTGAGTTTCTATTAAGTTATTTTTCATTTTACATTTCTTGTATTTTCAGACTGAGTGACGGAGTTAGATACAGCCATGGCTAACAACTCGGAGGAAATCAGATGGATTGACCGAATCCGGGCTATAACCTTCAGAGAAGCCAGGGATGCTGGCGCATCCTTCATTTCACGTTCCTGGATAGCTAAATACATTAAAAGAGATGAATCCTTTGTCAAAAGAAACTGGAACAAAAATCCATATGACTCTCATTGCAAAAAGAGTGAGAATCTTGGAAGGCCTAAAGTCCTTTCTCAGGAGTCAAAAGACATCATAGCTGAGGCAGTGGGTAGACCAAGAAAGTCTTTACGTAATTTGGCACTTGAACTAGAAACAAAAAGGGGAAAGAAGAGAAGTTATAGTGCTGTATATCGTGAGTTGAAAAAATCTGGTATCAAGCCATTTCATGTTATCAGCAAGTCCAACATCACTCAGCAACAGAGAGAAGACTGTGAATGGGTTCTTCAAGATTGGGATGAAGCTGACTTTCTCCATGTTGCTGCATCAGATGAATTCTTCATTTACACAGTCAGGAAGCCTAATCATAAAAATGACATCAAAGTTGGATGATATCAGCGATGACGTGCACTATCGCCAAGTTTTGAAATTTCCCGAATGTTTGGGAATTTTTCTGTTTCACAGCCAACCGGTTAATGTGGATCATCAAAGAAAAAGGACAGTCATTGAATGGTGAATACTTCAGAGAAACTGTGCTTACTGGTGGAGTATTTCCTTTCCTCAAAGATCCTGAAAATGAGTTATCTGTTGAAGAAGTCACATTTTTGCATGATAAGGCACCATGTTTCAAGGCTCTTCAGACACAGGAGCTGCTTCGAAACAGTGATATCGATTTATTCTTGTCAAGTGAATTTCCAGGTAGCTCCCCTGACCTTAATATGTGTGAAAACATTGGTAGTATCTTAAAGGATCGTGCTGAAGCGCGCACAGCGAACTATGATGGTATACCAAGTCTTGACGACCTGCGAAGACAGGTGACCGAAGTGCTCAGGGAAATGGAGTTTGAGTCTCAGCTTTTTTGCGGTTTGCTGAAATCATACCCCTCAAGAATGCAGGCTGTGATGCAGGCAGATGGAGGCCACACAAAATATTAATACTCAGAGAGAAACTTAAATAAATACCTGTTCTGAATTACTTTTGTTTTTGTCCATGTCAATTTTAGTTTATGCTGTATAGGGGGCGGGCTGCTCTAATTTCGAAACACCCTGTATATGTATATATGTATGTGTATGTGTATATATATATATATATATATATATATATATATATATATATATATATATATATATATATATATATATATATATATATATATATATATATATATATATATATAGTTTCTTGAGAACCCGAAGGGTAGCACCTTCAATGGTGACAACTCCTTGAAGGGAAGACTTGAATATATTAACTAAATAGGAAAGCCTTGAAAGGAAATATCTACCCTTCCAAGGTGGAATCATTCCTCAGATCTCTCTCTCTCTCTCTCTCTCTCTCTCTCTCTCTCTCTCTCTCTCTCTCTCTCTCTCTCTCTCTAACTCAAACATATCTCTTTGGCGAAGATATCCTCACGTTCAAGAATCGGAAGCAAAGCTACTTCCTTGTTGTAGTCTTAATACTGAAATGATGCAACTCTTCCTGTTCTGCTATGCCAGTTTTGTAATGAGATTTATTTTTTCTCCAAATAAACTAAAACGAGTATAAAACCAGAAAAAAAATTATTACAATGTTGATTAAGAGTTTTGTAACTGATATACATTAATTAGCGAACTACTGATAACTTTCATTCTAGGAAAAATAAATTAATTTTCAAATACTTTTTTGATATTTTGTTCTTGAAAAGTAGTTTTTCTTTTATTTAAGGGACCTTTGTTTTACTGAATAAAGTAACTGAGTGAGATGTTGGTGTATTTCTTTCCGAATCAGTTTACAGCCAACCAATGTCTTCATTGGAATGTCATGGTAACTTACGAAATAAATATAGGAAACGGCTGGAGTTGGCTTCTTATATACGGCACAAACACATTTTCCGTGTTCTCTTATGATAAGGCTATCAAGGGTATATTTTCACCTTCAGATGTGTCTTTAATTATTGTAACCAATGTATTCAGTCTCTTGAAAAAGCACTGAAATATCACCATTTGTCATCCCAGAACGCGGATGTATCATAAATATCTAAGCTAAATGATGCTTTTAGGTTTAATGGGTAGCAAGATTTTGTTTCTGAAATATTCCATGCGAGCTTGTAGCGTGCTGGAACTTGGCACTGCTCTCCCATACCCTCCCGATCCCCTAACTACCCTGCCCCACCCGTGGGTGGACAAACAGGTTTGCAGGAGGAGGGTGGATGTCTCCCCTACCCTCTCGTTTCCCTTAATACCCCGCCCTCACCTGGGGTGGACAAACAGGTTTGCAGGAGGAGAGTGGATGTCTCCCCTACCCTCCCGTTCCCCTTAATATCCCCCCCTCGCCCGGGGTGGACAAACAGGTTTGCAGGAGGAGGGTGGATGTCTCCCCTACCCTCCTGTCCCCCTTAATATCCCGCTCTCACACAGGGTGGACAAACTGGTTTGCAGGAGGAGGGTGGACGTCTCCCCTACCCTCTCGTTCCCCTTAATTCCACCCCCTCGCCCAGGATGGACAAACAGGATTGCAGGAGGAGGGTGGATGTCTCCCCTACCCTCCCGGTCCCCTTAATACCCCGCCCTCACCCGAGGCAGACAAACAGGTTTGCAGGAGGAGGGTGGATGTCTCCCTTACCCTCTCGTTTCCCTTAATACCCCGCCCTCACCCGGGGTGGACAAACAGGTTTGCAGGAGGAGGGTGGATGTCTCCCCTACCCTCCCGTTCCCCTTAATACCCCGCCCTCACCCAAGGCGGACAAACAGGTTTGCAGGAGGAGGGTGAATGTCTCCCCTACCCTCCCGTTCCCCTTAATACCCCGCCCTCACCCGGGGCGGACAAACCAGTTTGCAAGGGGTGGGTGGTTGTGTCATGTCTCCATTGCTGTCACCCAGGGCGGGTACAAACGAGAGCAACTCGGATATTATTATTATAGAAGATAGATTAGGGTTCTCTGATAGCAGTAGGGAGGGTGATGTCCCTACTACCGCCGAACTTTTGCTTATAAAAGTTATCACAAAAAAAGTTAATTGTTACACATAGGTTAATTGGTTTTTATAGCTTTATATAGGTCTTAATTTCTTGCGCAGATAGGATAATGCATCATAACAGGAACCTTGGTATGTAGAGTCACGTTGTTGTTTTAAGGGATGTTTAAGTTATCATATTTACAGTGAACTCTTTTATATGTCATATATGGGAGTTTTGAAAGGTTCCTTGGAAAAGTAATGGTAACGGTAATTTAAAGATAATATTAATATTAATTTGTACCGCAAGAGCTACTGGTGGATCTTACAGAACGTGAAGAGGTTCCGTGTGCAGGTCTCTTGTGGCCATAGATATAAGCGACAGAATGGTTAATGGTCCTGATATTTCCGAAAAATCGATATTTTCTAGTTCATCTTACTAATTATATGCTACCATTATAACAGTAATCACGAAGAGTGGTGTTAGTAAGCACTTGGTAGAAGAAAATGTAAATCCCGAGTGTGACAAGTAATTTCTGTTTAATCTTAAAAGTTTGTGCGTTTATTTTGAAAATAATTAACTGAACATGTCATCAAATTCATTCTCCCTCAAAAAAATCGGATGTTTTTCCTTAGGGTCCCTAGAGTCGGTTAACTGGAGCAGTGTTTCTCCCAGCTTTAAAAAAAAGGCTCCTACACTGTTTTCTTTTCGAAAGGCACAATATTCATCCTACGCTGACTTTTCATTAAAAGTCTTTACAAACTCTCAGATCAGTTCATTTTCCTTTGAACGAGCTTAGGCTAGACTAGTAGGCCTACTCCTCGAAAGATTAATCTCTGATAGAATTTTTTAATGCCTTTCGGTACACAGTTTATCATTTTCCAGGACAACAGCCTGATTTTTTCAGTTCTTTAATAAAAAAAAAGTCTTTATAAACATGAGAATGACCTTTGTAACTGATTGTAAATTACGATCATCAAGATGTTTTGAAAGGAGATGTAAATCTGAATTATGATACAAGAAAAGGCAATGGCAACCTAGTTTAAAATGTTTTAAGTTCACTAACATTATGGCCTTCCCGTTAAATCATAGAGTTGTATCCCTATGAAGGAGAATGATTGTTTGCCCACTGTTACCGATTCAAAGTAAAATAACTATTTTTTTTTACTTATTTTTATCCCACACAATACAGTTAGTTTGCAATAATACGCACTGTGTTAAGCAAGCCTCACCAGGTGTAAAAGAGCAATCCATTTCTTTTACGTCATACAATAAGTCTAAGTCAGCTTCTCCACTTTTGTATGTGATCAGCTTCTCTCTTGCCTTCTAAAACACCGTGTTCAACAACTTCATCCCTTATCTTTGACATTGCTCCAATGTTGATGTTCCCTTCTATTTTTTTTTTTTTTTTTGTCTTCAGTCTACATCCACCCAACCCTTGTTAAATTTTATTCTAGTGTTATAGCCTCTTTTGGCGGGGGATAGGGGGATTCGCGGCAGGATTTCTAAATCAGGAGAATGAAAAGAAAAAAAAAAACGAAAAAAGGCATTCAGAAATTGTAATCAAGATATGAAGTCTCCGAAGGTTAGGACCCATATTTCTCGTAGACGATGATATGCAAAAGTATTATGGTTATTTTATGTAATCGTTTTGTGATTTCCAGATGAAAACCAAACACTGAGGTGGATTTGGATGAAAATCTGTCTGTAGGGAATAATATCGTATTTGTTACAAACCGAACTTGGCATATAACACTCCATTTGATTGAATACCTTATTATAGACTGATATTTCAGTGGATTGGCTTAGTTAAATACGGACATAAGTATACTCTGGTATATTACTGAATGATAATGGTTTTGACTTGCAGAACAGTGACAATTTTGAAAGAGCTCACCACATCACATTAATCCTCCAGGGAAAACTCACGCGCTGTTGCAACACCAATATTGCCGAGTGATGAGACGATGAGGCATTCAGCTCCTTTGCCTAACGACTGTCGCGCGGCATTCAAGATTTTTTTCCTTCCAAAGACATACAGTGGAACCACGTTGATTGTAAATATATGTAGACAATTCTTGATCAGGCTGTGGGTATGAAAAATGACTGGTTTTTGAATGAATATATTTTGGAGATTTGTTCATTCCTCGGTTATTCCTGTACGTGTAGCGCTTATTACTTCAGAGCCGCACTTCGTCAAAATGATTACTATGGCTGATGTATAAATATTTACACTACCATGACATAATGGAAAAATAGTATACTCGAAGTGTTACGTTTGTGCTAATTCGTTTTTTTTTTCCTCCTTGTATCTCGTTATCCTATATTTCGTCGAACGTTTTAAGGATGCGAGATTTAAGAAATATCAAGAGTAAAATTTCATCACAATGTGAACGAAGCGAAACGGGAAATTCTGAGAGCGCCTTGTGTATGCCGAAACTCTTTTATTTCGTTTTTTTGTATCCAGAAGGCTTTGATACACGCTCTGAGAGAGAGAGAGAGAGAGAGAGAGAGAGAGAGAGAGAGAGAGAGAGAGAGAGAGAGAGAGAGAGAGAGAGAGAGATGTTTAGAAATACTAAGAAGAGAGAGAGAGAGAGAGAGAGAGAGAGAGTTGTTTAGAAATGCTGAGGAGAGAGAGAGTGAGAGAGAAGAACCATTTTTCATCTGCTGAAGTGAGAGGGATTGTTTTGGCACTAAATATTAAAGACTTAAATTGTATTCAAGGCCTCGCACCCCAATCTCGTTACTCCACGGCTATCAAAACTGTAACCGCTTTTATGTATCTTTGATTCAAATCAAAGTTTATTGAATCTGTCAACTACGAATCGACTTTGTGTATTTCTCATAAAGAGAAGGTAGGTACCAGACATTCTTCGAATAATTTCCAATAGTATTTCTAGGTCAAGGTTTCTCATAAATCCTTCAAGGAATTTATTATAACAGAACCAGAGTGTAGGGACTGAATAATAATGAAAGTTGAGTTATTTTTAGTCATTATATGCAGCAAGTAAATGAATGTCATTTTACTGTGGTTTAATAGAGTAGTGAAGTTTAAAAATCAAGAAAACAAAAATTTCACAAAATTCCATATATTTCGATGATGCATATTTTAGATATTCATCCAGTGAGTACAGATATGTTGACGAGACTTTACATTAAGTAATGCAACTTCTCATCAGAGAATTAAGATAAATTGATAAAAAAGAAAATAAACACAAAACTCTGAAGCTGGAAACAAGACAAGCTAACGATTACATTCAAATATCAATGAAACACCTTATCACTAAGACTCAAATTCTGTAACAAGATGTGGGAGAAAACCCTACATGAAATCTGAAAGCAAACCAAAATCACAAAGGTGAAATGCATGAAAATCGAAATTTTCCTGTGTTATGCACAGGAGTATAGAGAAAATCAACTTAAACAAAGATGTCCAGAGTTAAATTGTTAGACCGAAAAGACCCGAATCTACAAAGTCGGTAAGTTAAAGATTAAGTCGGAAAGATCAAAGGAAGTTCTTCAAAGTGACTGGAAAGGTCCGCCTTCATTGGCCCTTTGCCAGAGGCCGCCTACAACTGTAATTCGGGAGGAAATGGTTTCCAAGTATAAGTGAAAGGGAATTATTTCTTTTCTCCATTTCTCTCTCTGAAAGAGAATATTCATTAAGAGATCATTAAACAAGACGTGAAGAATAAGTTTTTAGAATTTTTCCCTTACAGACCTTACAGACCTTACAATTCGTTCGGGTTGCCCCAGGTCCCTCAGTGTGAGGCGCCTTTGATGTCTACCAGAGAGTTGCTAACGCATCTTCCGGTATATTTTGCATCTTCCAGTCTTGGATGGTCTGGGATGCATCTTAGATATTTGTCGAGCTTATTCTTAAACACATCTACGCTCACTCCTGTTATGTTCCTCAGATGAGCTGGTAGCGCATTGAATAGACGCTGCATTATCGATGCTGGTGCGTGGTGGATTAATGTCCTGTGTGCTTTCCTTAATTTTCCTGGTATAGTTTTTTGGCACTATTAATCTACCTCTGCTTGCTCTTTTTTGATAATTTTAGTTCCATGATATTTTCGGTAATTCCTTCTATCTGTTTCCATGCTTGAATTACCATGTAGCGTTCTCTTCTCCTTTCAAGACTATATAAATTTAAGAATTGTAGTCTTTCCCAGTAGTCAAGGTCCTTAACTTCTTCTATTCTAGCTGTAAATGACCTTTGTACACTCTCTATTTGTGCAATATCCTTTTGGTAGTGTGGGTACCATATTATATTGCAATATTCAAGTGGACTACGTACGTACGTTTTATAAAGCATAATCATGTGTTCAGCTTTTCTTGTTTTGAAGTGCCGGAACAACATTCCCATTTTTGCTTTGCATTTTGCCAATAGAATTGCTATTTGATCATTGCATAACATATTCCTATTCAACATCACACCAAGGTCTTTAACTGCTTCCTTGTTTGTGATTGTCTCATTATTAGGTCCTTTATATGCATATAGCATTCCTACTTTATCACCATAGTTCATTGATTCAAATTTATCAGAGTTAAATACCATCCTATTTATCTCTGCCCATTTATATATTTTATTTAGGTCTCTTTGTAGCGAGTTCCTATCTTCATCACAAGCAATTTCTCTACTTATTCTTGTGTCATCTGCGAAACTTCTTACTACTGAGTCCTTAACATTACTGTCTATGTCTGCAATCATAATCACAAACAGCAATGCAGCTAACACCGTACCCTGTGGTACACCGGATATTACCGTAGCTTCATCCGATTTCTCATCGTTTGCAATCACTATCTGTTTTCTGTTTTGCAAAAATTCTTTTATCCATCTTCCTACTTTGTCAACAATGTTATGTTTTCTCATTTTTTCGCTAATATATTATGATCTACCTTGTCAAAAGCTTTTGCAAAGTCTAGGTAAACCACATCTGTATCTTTTTCATTTATCATATTTTTATATATGCTTTCATGGTGGACTAACAGTTGGGTTTGTGTACTTTTTCCGGGTACAAAACCATGTTGTCCTATATTGAACAATCTATTTTTCATTAAATGTTTCATTATATTTTTTTTATTACCCTTTCATATACTTTCATAATATGAGATGTCAGACTCACAGGCCTATAATTACTTGCCTCTAGTCTTGAACCACTTTTGAAAGTAGGAGTAATATATGCTAATTTATGCTCATCATAAATCTTGCCTGTATCTATACTTTGTCTTAATAATATTGCTAGCGGCTTTGCGATTGAATGAACCACTTTCTTTAACAATATGACAGGTACTCCATCTGGTCCTGCTGCTGATCCATTTTAATTTCATTAATAGCCTGCACAATATCGGCTTCTGTAATATCTATATCTGATAAGTATTCAGTATTTTCATCTCTTATTTCTGTATCATTATCTTCATTTTCAATTCTAGGTGTAAATTCACTCTTATATCTTTCTGCTAATATGTTACATATTTCCTTTTTTCATTCGTTAATCGCCCTTCAATTCTTAGAGGGCCTATTTCTACTCTTATTTTATTCATCTTTTTGCATATGAATAAAAAATTTTAGGGTTTTGCTTGATATTTTGTAGTGTCATTTCTTCTAGGTTCCCTTTTTCATTTTCTTTTGATTGTATAATCTTTTGTTCTGCATTTTCTATCTTACTTTTTAGTTCCATCACTTTCCATGCATTCTTTTCTTTTGCAAGAGCTTTTTTCCACTTTCTAATTTTCTGGAACAAGATCCTTCTGTCTCTTGGAATTCGTGACTGATGATTACTTTTTTTCTTTGGTATATATTTTTCCACTATTTCCTCTAATATTTTATATAATATATCGGTATTTACCTGTATATCATCACTTACAAATATATTTTCCCATTCTTTGTTTAATTCTTCATTTATTTTTGACCAATTTATATTCTTACTATAGAAATTGTATTTTCCATATCCTTCCCATTTTTTTGTTTCTTGCTTTTCTTTGTTTTCATATGTTCTGGAACGGACTGTTAGTTCTATGACATTATGGTCCGAAATACTCATGTTATATACTATTATTTCTTTAACATAGTTCACCTCATTCACAAATACTAGATCTAAAATATTATCCTTTCTTGTTGGTAGGTGATTTATTTGCTGAATGTTATGTTCTAGTAGCATATCTAATAGCTTTTCAAATTGCCTCTTATCTTCTGCACTACTATTGCTCTCTTTTTATATGTATAAATACAACCACAGTCTCCTATTCGTTCTTTCCATTCTACAAAAGGAAAGTTAAAGTCTCCGGTTAGGAGTATAGTCCAGTCCTTGTGATTTCTACATATTTCATCCAATTTTTCAATTATTATGTCAAACTCTTTAGTATTAGGGGTCTATATATTACAATGTTCACTAATTTTTCAGATTCAAATTCTACCGCTATTAATTCACATTCTGTGTTACTATATTTCTCACAGATTTTTTCCTTGATTGGCATCTCTCCCATATATCGCGGTTCCCCTTGATTTCTATTTTTCTATCTGATCTATAAGTTTGGAAACCCTTTATCTGGTCATCATTGCCAGTCTCTTGGGAATACCAGGTTTCACTTATATTCAATATTTCTATTTTTTCATTTTGGGTTAGTTCTTCTAAGAACTCTATCTTTCTTTTGAGTTACTCGAAACTAAACCCTGCGCGTTCATCACTATGATGGTTTGCGTATTATCTCCATTATCTAATATGGGTAATAATAAGGATTTTCCCATGTCTCTTTCCTGTTCTGATATGTTGATCTTTTTCATTTCCAGAAATTCGTACATTAAAAATTCCAACTTTTCCATTATACTTGTTCTTCCAGCTTCATATTTATTCACTTTGTGCATAAACCTGCACTTATCTCCATATCTGCACCATCCCTTAGCATCATAGATACATTGCTTGTTCCTTGTGCTATATCTAGGTGCTGATGGCTCATATCGTGGTGCTGACATTTCATAATGTGTTGTTGGCTTGTTTTTGCCTTCATCACATGATCTTTGTTCTTTTCTTTATTTGTTTCATTTTTACCTTGATTTTTTTATATGTATTTGATTTTGATTTTGGTTTTTCATGGCTACAGGATGCATGTACCTACATTTCTTATTAAACCTACATCTATTTCCTTCTTTCCATTTTCTACATATTTTTGGATGTAGATCGCTGCATTCCTCTTCATAGCCATCTAGATATGCACATTTGCCATATATCTCATAATTGTGACATATCTTGGGATGTTTGTAATAACATCTTTCACCCTTTTGAGGAATCAGTAAATTCTATGGCAAAAATGAAGAAATAAGCAGAAAAGTGCCAATAACTTAGATACATGCAACTAAAGGTATCTTTTGTAGGGAATAAAGGTATCTTTTGTAGTGAATGCTTTATCCTTATGGCTTATTCCCGTGAAAAAAGGTTAAAATTAATTTTCGTCTTAATTGGGTCTATAAGTGTTTCTATTTCTTTGTATGAAACAACTGTAATTGCATTCTATTTATAGCAAAATAATGATAAATATACCCTTTTCAAGCCGAAATAACATTTACGCACAGATCTTAAAAAAAGTGTTGTATGTCCCTAAGAAGAAATACCTCTTTATTTATCCACTCAAACCAATAACAGATCATGAATGACATGAATATCCGCATATATCACTCAGCCTCGGTCAAAGGCGGGTCCGCCTAGAGTCCCATTCATCGAATCGAAAAACGAATTCTCTCTCTCTCTCTCTCTCTCTCTCTCTCTCTCTCTCTCTCTCTCTCTCTCTCTCTCTCTCGTGCATATGTAAAAATGAACGTTATTCATGGAAACGTAGATACACGTATAAATATACGCGGTCTTTCTCGTTTAATGTGCATACTGTTATACTAGTAAAAATTTTATCAGTCATTCCTCTATTGCTTTCCATTTTTTTTTATAATAGCCCTCATAGTGTGCTTATACTGTTGTATACTCTCTTATGACTCGCTTCTTATTTTTTATTGACATATTTTTTTAAGGTACCCTATTTAGCGGAGATTAAAGCGACCTTACTGGGTTTCGCGAAAGTGAGTTGAACCATAATCCGAGGGGATATTTTGATAACGATTAATGTCATAGCGATTATCAAAACGTGCAACTAATTAACCGAAAAATATTAAGATGTTTTGTAATAAAAAGTACTCTTTCCCTGTGTTGCTCTGACCAAAAATAAGATTTTTTTTGTAAGCGCTTTTTCATAGTCAGTATTGTCGAAACATTTCATGTAACCAACTGTGAGATTTTTACAGTTATATTCCGTTACTATCCGTGACAAAACCTTACGTGGTACATTTTATTATCATTGATCCGAAGCTGCTGCTCTACCGACCTGGCCATCGAGGCTCTCTCTCTCTCTCTCTCTCTCTCTCTCTCTCTCTCTCTATATATATATATATATATATATATATATATATATATATATATGTGTGTGTGTGTGTGTGTGTGTATATATATATATATATATATATATATATATATATATATATATATATATATATATATATATATATATATATATATATATATATATATATAGATATGTTGATATCAGTTGTAAAATTTAATTGAGCGTAAGTTAGAAGTAGGTAAATTAAATCGTCTAGTATATTTCTCTAATGTGATTAGTACAATTACCCTAAAATTCTTCGTGTTTTATATTTTCACTCATGGTAAAATGGACTAGGGTAGCATCGAGGTCTAAATATTCAGAGTTAATTACATTTTTTGTTAAACGAACGGTTTGGCCGTTTTATTAAAATAATGCTCACTGTCAGTATCAGTGATCGAATTATTTAAAAATCGTTAGCTAGTTAAAGACTGAAATTCATACTTAAATGTAAGTATTCATTCGTGAAGCATAATGAAAATACTTATTTTTACCTCGTGCAATTCTGTTACGAAACAGAAAGAAAGGAAAGTAAAAATCAAAATCGTATTAATATTGGCAGGGTAATATTGGGACAGAATCTGCAGAGGACCCAGTTCATCATTCTATAAATTCATACGAATATCCTTTTGTTACTGAAGCGCCTCTATGGTTGGGGAAACTGATTTTAAGAGAGAGAGAGGAACTTGAAATTTCTATTCCACAGTTGTGACGTTTCAGAGACTTGGTCTTTTACAGTATGTCAGCCCTCTTGATTAGTTTAGTACTAGGTTCAGCTTAATGAGCAGTTTACTGAAACATTCGTCATTAGCCCGCACAACAACAAAAAAATCCATATTTTTTCCAGTAATAAAACCACTTTATTAACGTTTGTCTTGAATGGTTTGGAAAAAAAAACCCACTGCAGAAACGCAAAGTTTAAGTATATAAATGTAAATATAAAACTTAAACTTTGTGTTTCCATAATTTTTTTTCTCTTTAATTGTTTACAATACATTTTCTTACCTTATTGTTTACAATTTAAATACTAATTTTTTTTTACACTAGGCGTCTTATGATAATTTTTCCTTATGATAATGGTCTGATATTACTTCGTGTGACTTTTATTAAAAAAACTTCCTCCTTACTCAGAATCAAGTCCCCAGTCTTCAGTGTACTTTGTTCATCAATGTTTTCTTCTATGAAATTTATTAAATATTGTATAAAGAATTGTAGATTTAAATCTATAAGAAAATATTAATCTCAAAGTTTTGGTATTTCTCTGGGAAATCCCCTAGTACATATTTTTCGAAGTAGATTGAAGGTTTTAGAGAGCAGAAATTAAGAATAATTTTTCCAGAAAATATAGCATAGTACAGGTATACAGAAAAATATCTAAAATAATGCCTCTCTTCGAGTCAAAATGACAATATCAAAGTTAAAGTGCCTACTGTTGCAGAAAGACGTACGACAAGAGAAGGAGAACTCCTGCTGTGTCAGGAACCCTTTGGGGACTCGAGAAAAAGCTAAAGACATGTGAGTCCTACTCGTAGGATTACGTGTTTGAAACTGAGGCTAGCAGGTGATAGGGAAACAGATAACGTGAATGAAAGCTTTGGAGTGTAGAGTGAATAAAAAGGAAAATTTGCTCCGAAATTGACGATTTGAAATAGAAGAATCGCCGTATATTTTAATGGAAAAGAGAAAAGTGCCAGTAAAATGATATGTAGGCAATACATCAGTAAAATATTCAGGTTGATTACACTGCATTATGTAATTCAGAGAAGAGTAATTTTTGGGTAAGGCGGAATTGGTAATGGACACTGTTCAAAAGATGAACAGGAGTGAACACTAGTTACTCAGATGGGGAGTGAAATTAAATTGAGGAAGACTGATGGAACATTGTTAAAAATTCAGACGAGCTGGTGGTTGATATATGATAAAAGAGATATAAAGATGAATTCACTTTGGACGTATACATTTTCTTATAATCATATAGATCAAGCCGCTTATATGCAAGCACGGGTTCTTTCTCCAAGAGCGGCCCGTGCATGAAAATTTAATCTGTGGAAGGGAAACTGGCAACTAAAAGAAATAAAACATATACAACAGCTAGATTACGACCGTTTTAATCCTTATGGTGACCATCAGTAGGAGTGAACGTTTTTAATGGCAGCGAACCCATGTACAGTTACGGAACCTAAGAAGGAAAGGAAGAAATCAGAGAAAAAGAAGTAGTGATATGTTAATAGAAGGTCAAAAAAGAAATTTCCGGATGAGGACCAGACTTGCAACTGTCTCAAGTTGCAAATGAAAGTGCGCGTTTTAGGTGGACTGGTAGATACCTACCACTGCATAATGAAGTGAAGGACACAGTAAGTATAAATTATAGAAAATTAAAGGTTATTATGTTGTAAACAGTATTGTTAACTGATACTGCATGTCTACGTATTTAAAGCAATAACGAAGTCAAAGCAATATCTCAATATTCTCGTAAAGCTGCAACAAAATATAAGATACTTTGAAGTGGTGTCTTCTACAAAACATAGAATAGGACCCTAAAATACATTACAAATTCGTATTTAACACTCCATCATGATAGATAAAATGGTATCCTTTGCAAAGACACTATTACAAAGGCAATATTACCACTTTCATTACACCCTAATATTAGCTGACTGAGGATAATCACTACTTTGACTTGATGGTCTCAACAGTCTACATTTCAATTTAATGAAAATCATCAATCCACTGGAGTGTCAGTTTACTCTGATTAGTTTATCGGTCTACCCTACTCTCAGAAACTCGGACTGATCCCTTTGGACTAGCTGATTTTAGCTGTAAATCTGAGCTTACTGTGTGTGAGGTCCTTTAAGCTAAGTTAGTGATGGCTAGAATAGGATGTATCCTTATAATTACCGCTTTCCTACTTTTTATGTGATCTCTTTTTTACGTCTTGTGATATTTTATGATTAAGCACATGAATCATATACACTTATGGATAGGCGTTTTTTTCGATATAATACTTGTATTACGTTTGGATAGGCACTTATTGCGCTACATTATAATGCAAACGTATGACCAGCACTGCCCAACTGTCTGGCATAATTCAAACCTAACCTTATGTAGCCAAATATATCCTATATTTTCTGGACTTATAACTCGATATTTCAATACATTTCGCAAGAATCTCTGATCCAATCCCACTCGGCTGTACATTCAGCAAAAGTCTGTAAGTTTCACTAAGTTTTTTACCACCTGAGAGAAACCATCTGGCAATGTTGGTTCATAATATTTACTTCCCACATTTATGATCAATAAACTTTCATTATTATTTATGATCAATAAACTTTCATTTTAAATAATAAAATTAACCAGAAAATTGACAATCCCGATATCATTGACATTGCACTATGGATTTAACCCAACGGCAACTCCTCCATTATGCATGTATTACCAGTACAGTGAGCGCATAAAACTTCATTCACGACGATTTTACCGCTACCCTTTCCTCTTACACATAAGAATTTTTTCCATTACTATTCGCATATTAGAGGGTTGTTTACAATTACCTGTTGTTATGTCTAATTTGGAATGAAGACACCGCAATTTCCCTGATCCTGTGTTCTCCCCGGTTCCATGTCATGACAGTAAGCCCATTTAACTTCCGCGCTATTTAGGGATGTCCACTTTGTAAACATTTTCTGGCTATGGATTTGTCCTGCCGGAATTTAGGTAGAAACCAGCGATTTGCATTCAAGGTGGGACACTAAGCATCTTTTACTTCAGTTTGCAATATTTAATCCGGTTTTCTTCATTAATGGTTTATCATATGGCTGCTCGTGGCTAACAAATGTCTATTTATATTTTTGAGCATACATTGGTTTAAAATTACCATATTTCATATACATCCTACGTTCATTTTAAAAATAATTCAGATGGTGTTTCATGACGGTTTGTATAAATTTTAGCTTACACATCATTTCGCATTTTATCTGCGTGGTATTCCTGACGTTTAGTCTAATAGTCCCATTAGGAAGACTTAAAATTAATGGTTGAAACTTGAGTTCCATTTCAGCAAATGTATATCTTTCAGAAATAAATCCTACTTAATTTTCTGCAATTCCGTCTCATGACCTAAATTGCCACGTACATTCATAACTTATCGAAATTGTTTTTTTTTTATGAAACAATTAATTTCTTACATACTTAATCCAACAATTAAATAAAAGATTCAAGAAACAGAAACAATATCGTATCTATTTTGTTACAATACTTTTCGACGGAAAATGTAAAGATATATTAACTCATTTTAAGTCTCATTTTTTTGTCAAGTCAAAATTATCTTTCGCTCGTTACTCGTAATGAAGAAGAGCAACTGGGGAAACTTTCTTGTTTTGGTTTAACAGGAGATAATCTGCAAGAACGACTTCAGTTAGTGGCTGGAAAATTTTATAGTAACTGCAAATTACCTGGCATTAAAGCATTTGAAGGAAAACGCGCTTTGCTAATAATCAAAACCTTTCGAGATAAGCATCAAGAAATATTAGTATCTGCAAATGTTCGACGAAAAACCACTGAAAATAAGTGTAATGAGAGAATTTAATGCGATTCATTTTCAGTATTATTACGCCTGCTATGCTTCACTTGTTGTTGAGGGTTTGCCTTGTTTTGTTCTGCGGAAATAATAGTTTTGTCTCAAAGGCAATGGATTCCATAACTGAGAATAAATACCAATATATTAAATGGATTCCACTGTACATGGGAAGGTCTCTTGGATGATATATATGCAGAATCTGCCCATTAAAACTACCTTCATAACTCAAATCATTAAAGCTATAGAGCGGGATGAAAATTATATATGGATTCCCGTGGATTCGTCTGTAATGGAGGAATGCAGGGGTTCCCAGTCTGTACAAGATACGAGCACCCTGCAAAATCTGGGTAATTAGGAAAACGCCACAATAATTTTAGAATTTTCAAAACAGGCCACAAAAGTTGTATATAGTCTACGTGTGTAGGTTACTCATAAATAAAACTTATACAGATATTTATTTGGGAAGCATTAACATTTACGAAAATTGCACCTCACGTATATACACACACACACACACACACACACACACACACACACACACACACACACACACACACATATATATATATATATATATATATATATATATATATATATATATATATATATAAATATATAATGGTAAACACAGGTAATATGTTTACGTTTTAAGATCATATAAAATTGAATATACTCAGTTCGATTTAGTATTGAACAATAACCTAGGAAAATTTATTATTTAATGAGAAATTTCCAAATATATTTCGAAATTTATATATACTAAATTATTAGGAAATAAAATGTCTTGCACAAATTGCCATATATAAATAAAAAATGCCTTCATTTGAATTATCAATCAAAGTCTTGTTAACTCCCTCTAGGCTTACATGCTAGAAGTTTTATTTACCATTCATACAAATGCCTACTTTTAATTAGTACATAAAGAGTAGTATTATGCAAAACCTGTAATTTTTGTGGGTAGAGTATTAAAAAATTATTTAAATCAATATTCTTCCCTCCTGGTTTGACGTACGCATAAACTTCCCCAAATGTTCGTTGTGTACATCAGGCAAGAAAACTGAAAATTCTCCTCCTAGTTCCCTTGTTGATCATGTAATTTATAGATTCTGTTTCTTTAGTGTAGGAGATTTAAGAGCTTCGCTTTCTTCTTTTACTTCTGATATCTGATTCACAGTACTCTTGGCTTTCCTTAAATCACGAAGATTTAGCGTGTAATAAAGTACCTCATTATTTAACGTCATAAATTCCATCAGAAAGAAAATACTTTTTATGATCCGAAACCATAATTTTCCTGACGTATATCCATTTATTTCAAATGATAAATTTGGATAATAAATCCACGTCTTGTAATCTTACACATTAACGTGAATTTTTGTTAAGCATTCACGAACCTTACCTCATTAGGTTCAAAGATAATATTTCGTGTGATGAATTAAGGCCCCTGTCTTGCAACGTAGCAGACTATGGAAAATACTCCAATTAAGGAAATGGTGTTATGGAAATACGCTGCCATGTCTACCTCAACACCCCCCCCCCGGCCGGCTGATGAAGAGTTAGAGGAATGTATTTCTGGTGATAGAAATTCATTTCTCGCTATAATGTGGTTCGGATTCCACAATAAGCTGTAGGTCCCGTTGCTAAGTAACCAATTGGTTCTTAGCCACGTAAAATAAGTCTAATCCTTCGGGCCAGCCCTAGGAGAGCTGTTAATCAGCTCAGTGGTCTGTTGGTCTGGTAAAACTAAGGTATACTTTTTCAACACACCCATTTTTTCATCCTCACCGACCGACCACCATTCACCTCATCACACGCCGCCAACTTCACTCCCAATTAAGATGGAAAAATCCTGGATACTATTTCTGGGACCTCTGCGAAAGAAGGATTTTATTTCTGATGTCTACTGTAAGATGAGAAGAAGTTTACATTCCCTTCATTTCCGAACTCACCCAGCAGCTTCCATCAAAAATATTCATTTCAGGACAGATTTCTAGATTGTTTTGCTGCAAAGTCAGTTTATATATCAGAAAAAATAAATGAAGTTTGGCTAAGTTCGTAAATATGAAAAATTGATATTAAAAATATCAAAATGACGATTATTCTTCTTTGTCGCAAACTTCCCATTTGCTAAGACTTCAGAATAAGGCTAACATTTGATAAGTCTTTTCTTGGAATTTTTCCCAATCGCTTTTGAGCTCAATGATAAGAGTAATCTTCTAAGTTTTTTTTTTTTTTTTTTTTTTTGTGCCACAGAGCATTTCTTTGTGCAGGTGAGCTCATACAAAAGCTAGAAGAATTCCTTTGACTCATTCCTTTGTTAACCGTCAGATTTTGAATGGGAATCGTAATTCAAATAATGTTTAATGGACAAAATGGAATTTATAAATTTCCAAAACGTGGCTCCATCATCAATAATCCTTACCGGAAATAATCCTAATTTCATACCAAAACCAGGTATAATGGTATACCATGCAATATAAGTTTATTTTGTAAAAACGTCAGTTTTTAGTGGTGTCCTTTTTGTCTCTATCGCCTGTGAAAGATAATATATATATTTTTTTATTATATACCCTTTATTTAATGTAAAAAAAAATCAAAACATTCGACGAGCCTCCACATGTTATCAATGACTGTTACGTATATGCCTTTATTTTTCAAAGTTACTTTCTCTTTAATACTCCGTATATTTTTCTTGGACGATTAACCTGAAGTCTTTCCTTTTACTTTCTTTTCGTCCATCACTAATCATAATTTTAAACATCTGTGTAAAATTATAAATTTGTCTGAAAATGACTGCGTTTGAAGATTTCAGTATTAAGTTAACAAACAGAAGACATGAGCTGCCACACTTCGTTTTCTCAGTAAATTTGAAAATTTCATGAACAACATCTGAACAGGTAGAATGTTAAAAGAAAATAATTCTAAAAAAAAAGAAAGAATTACAATTCAAGCGAAAATAATTAGCTGTTCATTTTTCGTGGAATAAGTATCTTCATTTTTCAGTAGCAATATGTTATTAACTTCAAAGTTTAATAGCAACATTGCTTCAACTGGCAATAACTACATATGCAAAACAGTATCATATTCTTATTGCTATCTGCTAATTTCTATAACCATTACAGCGAAACAAGCGGGAGTACTTCGGACGTTGATCTAAGCTGTTTGTTCCAAAGCAAAACGATCAGGCATATATGGGTTGATTGATTGATAAATAGTTTTAATATTAAATTATATGGCGTCACACAGCAAAGATCATCGGCTTTGACTCATACATGGGTAACGATCGAGAAGTTTACGTACTGTGATATTAATTATATATTTCAAGCGATTACTGTAAAAAGAAGCTGTCATCACAATTCACAAAGTCAGTTTTAGCAGATCATAGACATATTTGGGAGAACTTCCTTTGCTCCCACTGCATTCTCAATTACTGTTCCTGGTAATTTTCATAATTTTAACGTTAATCACATTGATTAATACAGAGGTGACCTGCCCCTTTACGAATAAAATCTAAAATTAGATTAATAATATGCCAAGGTTACAAACATTTTTTTATATATTACATGATTATCTCTAACTGTATTGCGAAGTTTCGGCAGTTCAGTCTATATATGTAAGAAAATGGTGTCTGCGCATTTTTGGTATGTTTTTTCATAAGTTAGTATAATTATTATTATTATTATTATTATTATTATTATTATTATTATTATTATTATTATTAGTAGTAGTAGTAGTAGTAGTAGTAGTAGTAGTAGTAGTAGTAGAAGGTATGCTTTAGCTGTTAGTTTATTTCATATTTTTTATATAAGCTCATAAGTTGTTAAAGGTTACGAACATGTAAGGAACAAGTAGAGATTCCTCGACTTCGGAAAGAACTGAAACAAAGATTTTCTCTCCGTCCTAAGCGTCTCGGCTAAACGTGTCCTCAGTGTAGCAGGGTTTCTGCAATTTTTTTTATTAATGTGCTGTAACATTATATTGTTACTAAACAGAAATTGTGAAATCTTTTGGAATAATTATTTATGTGCTGTGAACATCATTATCGTTTACAAGGATTTCGTTTACGTCCAAACTTCGTAATGATAAAGAAAGTTTGTGCCCACACGCACTAAGACCCAGGAAATGTTTTAGTGATTCAACGTTTCACAGAGAGAGAGAGAGAGAGAGAGAGAGAGAGAGAGAGAGAGAGAGAGAGAGAGAGTCAATGTAGCATTCGTCTTCCGGAAACATGACTAGTCACAACTCCACTTAGTGTTAAGCCCCTTGCAGAGTATACCATTCTTTCCGAAATATTTAGATGTACAGGCTATTTTGCTAATTTTATTATTCTGTAAAAGAAAACTATTGTGCCGGCTTTGTCTGTCCGTCCGCACTTTATTCTGTCCGCACTTTTTTCTTTCCGCACTTTTTCTGTCCGCACTTTTTCTTTCCTCCCTCAGAGCTAAAAACTATTGAGGCTAGAGGGCTGCAAATTGGTATGTTATACCCACCCTCCAATCATCAAACATACCACATTGCAGTCCTCTAGCCTCAGTAGTTTTTATTTTATTTTAAGGTTAAAGTTAGCCATAATCGTGCTTCTGGCAACGATATAGGATAGGCCACCACCAGGCCGTGGTTAAAGTTTCATGGATCGCGGCTCATACAATTTGGTATGTTTGATGAATGGAGGGTGGACGATCAACATGTCAATTTGCAGCCCTCTAGCCTCAGTAGCTTTTAAGATCTACGTGCGGACAGAAAAAGGTGCAGACGGACAGACAAAGCCGATACAATAGTTTTCTTTACAGAAAACTAAAAAGCAAAATCCACGGCTCTAAAAACGTAATATTAACCAACTTCGACGCTGTAGGAAACGGAAAGCCCCATGAAATATTGATAAAATGTATCTTCAGTGCTAAGGAAAACTTTTGAAAGATTTACTCATAATAAATTGCTTTCAGGAAAACTGTTTTGGTAATAAAGGTTTTATATACGTGAGACAAAATTATCAATAACATGAAAGGTACAAGAGGCTTGAAAATTGATTAAAAGGCTAAGAATAAACTTTCATGGTTCTCAGTCACTTTAATAGTGCATTTCCCCTTCTCTTTTATTGCATAATCCCACCAAGCTTTCACCCTCTCATGGTTTAACGAAAGCGCTTTGCTTCTTTCCTGCCCATTCAATGTCCACTTTCATGTGTTTCTCTGACCTCATTGTCCCCTCTTTTGAAAAGCCTTTTTTATCTCATTAGTAAGAGGACATGTCCGGGAACAACAGGGTAAAATGGTACATTCGTTGATGATAATAAAAGAAAATAACAGCCTGGTTTAAAGCTGCTCCTCTTGAAGTGCAGAGAGACTGCTTCCTGCAGGGATAAGGTGAAATAGGAGGTAGAATGATAAGATCCTCGTCAACTTCTTTTTTTTTTTTTTTCGAAGTGCCGTCACTTTTTCTTCCTCTCGATAAACATCACCATCATCCATGCTAATCTACCTGCTTACATGACAGAAAGTGGAAAAAAATTTCTCGTCAGCACCTGCATTTTTAAACTTTCTTATTACCTTGCTGTTAAGGCCGTACGACAATGATTTTTGACGAGTTGCAAATTTGCTAATCTTTTTTTTCATATAAGGGTACGATTGTTGGTTATGAATTTGGTAAATCTGCTTCTTAAACATTTTGCTCTTAAGTATGTCGAAATTACCCTCTGAATATCCCTTCGCCATAAATATCTGAGATTTCCAAAGAATTCATAAACTGCCCAGCTCTTTAGATACGGTCTTGTCAGAACATGAGATTATAGTTACATTTCACTAGCATAACAACATGTAATAAGGGTAGCAATAACAATCCGTGATAAATTATCTAACTTAAAAAGATTATTGCCCTCATCTTATTAAACTTTTAAAGATCTCAGTGACAAAATATAATTAAATATAAGGAGGGCTTTTTGCAGTAATATAAAGTCTTGTTTTTAATAATAGTCACTACCATCGTTCCCAGTTACTAGCATTATTCTCCCGATTACATTAACGCTTGCATGAGTAAAACAATTCATTGTTTATCATTTATGTAGATTGAGAATGGGAATATATATATATATATATATATATATATATATATATATATATATATATATATATATATATATATATATATATATATATATATATATATATATATATATATATATATATATATATATATATATATATATATATATATATATATATTATATGTGTGTGTGTGTGTGTGTAAGTATGTATGTATATACAGAAGTGCTTTTAAATATTTTTCTATAGTTCCGAGTTCATAATAAATCCACACTGATTAAACTTCATATTAAACTTTAAACTTAAAATATACCAATTGCAAAATCTTTACTGCTATACTCTTCGTTGTTAAATAAAATCATTTGCAAAGTTATTTCACTACCAAATTTCTATTCTGGAACTAGTGTACAGAATGACAAACCATATTTCCTATATAGCTGCCTGCTATCCTCAAGCGAAATTTAAATCCTCTGCAAATAATACCAAAAGAGATATTGTAATGTGTAATGATAATACAATTAACAGTTCTCAAGTAAAGACAGAAAATCTAATGGTTCTCTCTCTCTCTCTCTCTCTCTCTCTCTCTCTCTCTCTCTCTCTCTCTCTCTCTCTCAATAACCGTTGTCAATCCGTTACGAAAATCAATCAATCAAAGTCCGTGAGCTGAGCGACATGTGTCTCGGAAGTAATATGAAAGGATTCGATAAAATGAAATGGTAATATATTGGCAATTTGTTCCTGGAAATTACCGCTACAGCGACGATTTCATTAACACCTGTACTACCCACATCTGGTACAGCTGTAGCTACCATTATTTTCTTGCTGATTCTATACAATGAGCAATAGAACATTTAGCTGAAAGTACACACACACACACACACACACACACACACACACATATATATATATATATATATATATATATATATATATATATATATATATATATATATACACACATATATGCTTAAAAATTCACAGTATATGCACGTGACTTCAGTGTATAAGCGAATCCCACAGGAAGATGAGAGGCAGAGGTTCTGTACCAAGAGCTTTCACAATTACTAACGCATCGTATGAGCACAAATGATGCGTTAATAAACGTGAAAGCGCTTGGTACTGAACTTCTGCTTGTCATTTTCTGTGGATTTTTATATATATATATATATATATATATATATATATATATATATATATATATATATATATATATATATATATATATATATATATATATATATATATATATATATATATATATATATATATACAGTATATGTGTGTGTGTGTATGTATGTATATCTGTGTGTATGTGTGTGTGTCAACTGGAGAGATTACTATAATCAGCTCATAAATCATAAGCTCTTGAACATTTGTTCTCTAGTTTACAGTTTAGACAAAAGGTGCTTCGGTGGTCCTGTATTAGTTTCCGGTGACACAGAAATCCCAATATTCTGATCATAAAGTTCACGAGATTGGTCTGGACTGTTACGCTGTTTTTGGCCCCGTTAACGAAGGGGACCTAGTTTAAGAACTCAAGTACTTAGGATTTAGTTAATCATTCCTTAGGATTATTACCGACTCTTTCGATAATTGATCTTAAAGATAAGTTACTG
>NC_089764.1:9729372-9731872 GCF_040412425.1 Macrobrachium rosenbergii
TTTCTATTCAAAGGGAGTTAAAGATTCCAGATTTATACACGCACATAGTGACACACGCACACATACACACACCCACACACACACACACACACACACACACACACACACACACACACACACATATATATATATATATATATATATATATATATATATATATATATATATATATATATATATATATATATATATATATATATATATATATATATATATATATATATATATATATATATATATATATATATATATATATATATATATATATATATATATATATATTGAGGACCATGTATATATATATATATATATATATATATATATATATATATATATATATATATATATATATGCTTAAGTGATTGAGGACCATGTCTACATATAGATTATCAGTGGTAATGTCACAAAATTTGCTAAAAAAAACACTTTATACGAATAAATTGAGCATTGATATGTACCTATGTAATTATGTAAAGTGATTATTGTAGTAGCAAACCTGCAGAAACAAAGAGTAAGGTTGCAAGCCAGAACTGTGATAAAGATTCACGAGTTTTTTCTGTCACCTCGGTTTCTTTATCATAGTCAAATTTTCATCCATCTAATTATTTTGGTATTTTCGGCCCTTCTCCTTGATCACATTTCATAGTCTTTATTATTATGTTAATAATTATCTTAACTTTTTATTCGACCAAATACTAATAAAATATACATCCAGCCACTATTCTCGTGTCCCTCTTATACCCAATAATTTGCTCTTTTATTTACTTTTCAGTGACACAAGATTCAATAGCCTTGCGTTTCCTAGTCACTTTGTGTTTCTCCATTATGTTTGTCAATATTTTTCTTCCGAATCCGTATAGTTCCAACATTCAGTCCCCTTTCCAAATAGATTTCTGAAGATTCATTCCATTCTCCATACCTAACCATGAAGCGATCTCTCTCTCTCTCTCTCTCTCTCTCTCTCTCTCTCTCTCTCTCTCTCTCTCTCTCTCTCTCTCACCTACATCTGCATTTAAATCACCCAACACAAACCCCTTTCATGCTTTCCACACCCAGAAAGCCATAGTGTCAAAAATATATATATGAATCACCACACAAACAACATATTCAGTTTATTTTGGACCCTTTGCGTGTAGATCGTGGGAATAAATTTCTTGAAATGTGACTTAGAATCGAAGTGAGAACACAACTGTTATAATCATTACCATTTAATTCCTTTGTGTTGATACGCAATGTCTTTGCAAAAACAAATATTTCTCCTCAATTCTTCCTTTTTCTAGAAATTTTCACGTGAACGAAAATTCAATTATACAATGGAAAACCAAGTTTAAAAAAATAAAATAAAATTCAAGGTTTGCTATTGTGAAGGCTCTTTTATGCTCACATTTCTAGAAAGGCAAAATTATTTTTTCGTCTTAATTCAGTGCTCTCATTTTTTTCTATTTTGAGTTTTATAATCATTATTAATTTTGGTCAAAGCAACGCATTAAGTTGAAAAATTAAATTTTTTTATATCTTTCCTCCACATAAAAATGTTATATATTAATCAGTATTTTAATCTGAAATAATGAGGCAACGCGTTTGGAGTCAATTCCCAGGCATTTTTGTTATTCAATATTTGGACTTATATATATATAAAATCATATTAATTTTTTCATATATATATTACTATATATATATATATATATATATATATATATTATATATATATATATATATATATATATATATATATATATATATATATATATATATATATATATATATATATATATATATATATATATATATATATATATTGTATATATATATATATATACATGTATTATAATATATATATATATAGGCAATATATATATATATAGTCAGTTATATATATATTTTATTATTATATATGATATATATATATATTATATATTATATTTTTAATCTTATATATAAGTTATAACTAGCAATGTAGGATTAAAAAACCATATGAATCTATGTTATCCAAAAATTTAATGATAAAAACGCCCGGAACTGACTCCAAACGGGAGTAAATGATTTATGGTTAATATATGATATTTTATGTGGAGGAACAGATATCAAAAATTTAAATTTACCATCTTAATGTTTTGAATAAATACGAGTTGATAAAAGATAGAAATGAAAATATATCTTTCTAACATATAACCATTAACAATAATTTTATTTTCCTAAATGACGGGAATGCCATTCCTTACCGTGCAAGATTACATCAGCAAAGGGTACGAAATTGAAGTGTTGTGCAAGCCGTGAGTACTTCGAGTTACTTTAAGTGCAGTAGTTGCCATTTCTTAATTTAATCCCTATTTGCACCGTGTACATTTGCACTCCATACACGTAAATTCTGCAATTGCCTTTCGGAAAAGATTTCCAAATGTAATGATCTACAGTGCTGTAAAGTTTTAATCTAGGATTTTTAGTCATTATCTTCCAGGTAATCAGTGCCAAACAACGTAAAAAGAAACTCATCTTCCGT
>NC_089764.1:9736872-9749372 GCF_040412425.1 Macrobrachium rosenbergii
CCATTGAACTGCACACAAAGGATACCAAATTAAACTGTACACGTATTCTGTGAGATGGTTTGTATATGCATTGGTAAACCCATGCCTTTCCGGTTTAGGAGCATGAAAGGGGTTGTATTAGGTTAATAAAGGCAAAGGTAGGTAATACAGAGAGAGAGAGAGAGAGAGAGAGAGAGAGAGAGAGAGAGAGAGAGAGAGAGAGAGAGAGAGAGAGAGATGGCCTCGTGGGTAGGTTAGGTCTACATTGATATAATATTCAGAATAACCAACATTGGCTTCCTTGGGTTGGGAAAATTACAATGACTTCATATGGAATCCTTAGGAATATGACAATGAGATGGGCCTTGAGAGATGCGTTTAGAAAGGAATTTGATTTTAGAAATCTAATGGTTTCAGAAAACAAGTTTTGTAAATAAACTTGAAAACAAGTAAATTCACCGAAAAAGAAGTTATTGGATTATTTGTTAATTCTCGAAATGAAAGAGTAAATTGATGGATATTATGATGCATAGAGTGGAAAGACATAATTCTGATTATTATTTGATTGAAAACAAAAGGTAAGGCAGAAAGAACTTTGAATTTCAGAAGACTGGCTGAAAAAGTAGCCACAATGATAACTAAATCAAGCAGGATTGAGAAGTATGAAGTGAGGAATGATAAGAAGAAAGGGATAAAGAGATACATAAAAAGGGGTATATGAATCACGAAAATTTCAGGATGGGGCACAGCGTTAGTATGAGTATGTTGCTTTAGGGGAGTGGTAAGAGAAAATTAAAAGTAAATGGTACGAAGAGGAGAGAGAATTTTAGCGAAGGATGAAAAGGGAGTATTTGAAGTCCAAGAGGGAAACAAAAGTGAAATTCGTTCTCAGGAATGTGGGAGAATGGATAAGTGGGTCAAGATGAAGGTTAGAGAGGAAATGAGGCCACGCAATAGGAAAAAAGTGATTAGGGTTAACAAGGACTGTAGGGAAAATAAATGTAAGTACACAGGGCAAGATTAATGAGCTAATGCATCTCATAATAAAAAGATGCAAGTGTTTTCTGAGGAGAGCGTAGTCCTGCGACAGTGTTGAGAATTTCTGAGGATTTATTGGAAGTAGAAAAGACAAGAAAGACAGGGGTGAAGGATGGAGGAGTGGACGAGGTTAGTAAAAGTTTGAGAATGCACGTGGGAGTTGTGGAAGTGACTAAACAGAATATACAGAGAGGAACAAAGACCTTTGAGAATAAAGAGGCACCAGTATATGATGTGATTAGAAGTGAAACATTGCAGTGTGGTGATGGAAGTCTAATTGAGTGTTTCACCAGTGTGTGTAAGCTACTGTATATCTGGATGTGTGAAATTATCTGAAGAAAAGGTGAGCAAATTATTTGCTCCATTATAGAGGAATAAATGTGCTTATTGACCAAGAATTTTAAAGGAATAATACTGCTTAATATAACCAGGGGAAGCATATGGTAGGATGCAGAGTGGGGAAACTGTGATAAATGATTGAACTGAGAGGGGAAGAACAATGTGGGTTTAGAAAAGGGGGAAAGTATCTGGATCAAATATTCACTACAAAACAGTCATGTTTTAAGTTTGAAACGCTGTAGGTGTCATACATGGACCTAGATAAAGCTTAAGATATATATATATATATATATATATATATATATATATATATATATATATATATATATATATATATATATATATATATATATATATAATATATATATATATATATATATATATATATATATATATATATATATATATATATATATATATATATATATATATATATATATATATATATATATATATATATATATATATATATGTATATATATATATATATATATATATATATATATATATATATATATATATATATATATATATATATATATATATATATATATATATATATATATATATATATATATATATATATATATATATATATATATATATATATGTATATTTATTTAATTATTCATACATATACATATATACATGTGTGTTTGTATAACCACAGGAATGTGTAAAATTGTAGGTTTTTTTTAATCACCAGTTCCTCTTTATTCTGTGAGATGAACCATAAATGCTTCAGTATGTTTTCGACGATAAAAAGGAAGTGTTTTTTTCAATAATTTATTCCAGTTGTCCATGGTTATAATGGGAATATTCCATTATATATGTTGCGTTTTTTTCTGAATAGTCATACTGACTATTATTCTCTATCACACGGTATTCTTTTAGTTCCCATATTTGATATGGCCTGCAGTTACCATTCAAGTATTAATATTTTTTCTTATTTGTTGCTTTCAAACAAAACAAAAATAAAGGTATTACTAAAAGTAGATGGAAAGCTTTCGATGTGTCTAGGTAAATACCATTTAATATTGCAACAAAATTTCCTTGTTTCGTCTGGTACTTTTATACAAAACGACAGTGGTCTGATTAAACTACTTTAATAATAATAATAATAATAATAATAATAATAATAATAATAATAATAATAATAATAATAATAATAATAATAATAATATACAAAACGAAAGTCTTATCGAAGGTAAATTTAATGTTCTTCATTTTCATTAGCTAAAGATATTTTTTAATAAGAGAATGGCAGTGAGTTAAAAAAAATATTACTTCAAGTGAACAATGATTATATTTATACCTTTATCACAGACCATGAGTACAAAACATTTTGATGCAAGGACCATTTACTGAGCTTGATGTATGAAATAAATAAACCTAAATGTTTATTAATATGTATTATAACTCATATCATCATGCAAACTCTTTTGCTATTACTGAATTGAAATGTTAAAGAGTTAAATACGCTCACTTCGTTTTACTCAATCAATCTGATTAAAGCGATTGCCTTAAATACTGTAGAATATATTTCATATTTGCGACTCTGATAGATTAAGCGTATTCTATTACATGAAATGTCTTATGAATAACTATTCCATATTCCTTTTTAATCCATGTTTGATAAATTTGCTCTTATCCATCTACTCCATTCATGTATATAAGAAAACATTTCAACATAACGATAGGAAGATGGCCACCCTTATCATCAAAACCTTTATTGTAGCAGAATCTTGTTCATTGACTTCTGTAAAAGAAAAGAATCTTCCAAGATATCTTCATGAAGTACAGAATACCTTAATTATACATTTATTCATTTTACCAACTTTACTTAGCTTTATAATATCTCATAACTCACTCATGTTAGACGAACAATCTGCTACACCGTAAAATGTATAAATTTTTGTTATATATTTTAACATTTCAAGCGCTTACTCATTCATGAAATATTTACCGAATGGTGAATTAGCTTATAAAGTAATTTTTTGTCCCCAAAGTGTGAGACCCGTTTACTAACTATGATCAAATACGCGACTGTTGAATTTCCGAAGTATCTAAGCAGTTAGTTATGTTCAGTTTTAATGAGTGAAAGAATTGAAACCAAGCACATTCCAAAATCAAACATGCTTCAAACTCGCCGTTACATTGCCATTCTCCCTTACTAACACCCTGTATAGCTAAACTCAGGATATTTGCTTATAAAATCGTTGATCATCTTGGTACCTACGACGGCGTAAAACACAAGGGAAGACTGAGAGGCTGTGGAGGACGACGTCCCCGGGGTGAGAAATGGCTTAAATCCTCTCTCTCGTATAACAGTTAGTGACATATGTGCCGTTTTTCATTTTCTTTTATTTTATTTTAAACATCTGTTTTCTTACTGCTTCGAACTTCTGCTTATCACACTTTTTTTTCACAGTAATTACTTTGTGGAAGGAAGTTTTATTTATTTTGTTGTATAGGTCACAAATGTATATCCATAATATTTTCCTTTATTTAAGGATGATAGTCTACGGAAATATACTCCACTCTTTAGCCATAGTCGTGTCTTCCCATCGCGACCCTTCTTATAGCAATGGTATTTTTAGGTATAGGTTCAGTAGTTCTGAATTAAATAAGCTTGGGACAGATCATACTTGTTGTCAGTGATTCCTAAAATTCATAATGCTCATTTTTTTTCATGAGATTCCGAAAATCTAAATTATGCGATTGAATAATTAACCGAAAAAATATTAACAAACAAAATTACTGGAATCTATGATAATAAATAGATAAATAATATTGTAAGCAGTACCTTTCCTATAGCTCATAGGTAGTGTGCTCAAGGCCGTAAGGAGCCTAAGGGCCTCAAACATGACTTGGAGACAGATTAGGGAACATAAAGGAATATTTTTTATTGCGACTATTTTCCAGACTGTAACATATTTCATCATCAGGCTAACCGAAAAATAAATGAAATTTCTTTACACACACACTAAAGCAGAAATAAGGTAAAATAACATTTATAAAAAATCTGAACTAAATACTGAACATTAACATGCAAAAAATTTGTTTAATCTATAAAAGCAACAGTCAAGAGAGGATAAAAGGCAATAAAAGACTTTACATAAGCAACGATACAGAATGAAAAACAGAGCAACTCCCCTGACATCTTGACAGTTCATTATTACAGAGTGATGGCTTATATATAGTGTTTCAATATATAATGTATGTGCATATTTACACATATATATATATATATATATATATATATATATATATATATATATATATATATATATATATATATATATATATATATATATATATATATATATATATACATATATGTTATATATATACATATAGATAGATAGATAGATAAATTAATATTCTTTTCCATCACGCTCACTTAGACGCAAGAACATTTATATATTTCCGTATATGTAGTTTTATTTGGTCCATCGGTATTCACGTCAATGTTTTCAGAGGATGGTGCATATATAGCCCTTAATATTTTTGGTGATGAAAGAAATATAAATAGTTATACTAACAAGAGCGCATATAACACAAACCTGTTATGTATGCTGCCATATTTTAATAACTTTATCTTTTAGAATGCTTTAACTATTTTTTTTTTCTAAGCAAAGTTACCTTGTGCTGCAAATGGGATGAAAAACCAGCATATACTCGTATCTTTGACTTACTTTTATCATCCAAAATACACACAAAACAGAGGAACTGCTTCTATTTCTATAGAACAAACAAACATATTGCTCAGAGGATTTTGGACACGTTTTTCTTTATTACTAAACAACCAAACCTGTTTCGTGCTCGGCATTTCTCTGGTGATATCGAATTTCTGCTTCTCACAGAAAATCTGATCTGAAGTTCTCCAGTTTCTCTCTCTCCTTTACGTATTTATTTGTTTATTTCACTTTCGAATTGGTAAGGAAGGTTTGGATCGCTGCACCACTTAACATATTAAGTCAATGGCATGTTGCTGTTAGTAATGACCTTTTTAAAATGTCTAAACAGACGAAACCACTCAAGGTCACATCCTTTTGTTTCTAAATATGTAAATGTACGTGTATAGATATACACACAAAATTATAATGCACACAAACACACACACATACACACACACACACACACACACACACACACACACACACACACACACACACATACACATATATATATATATATATATATATATATATATATATATATATATATATATATATATATATATATATATATATATATATATATATATATATTCAACATAGTGTGGAGGTTTCTCAAAACTCAGTAATATAATGAAGGCAGGGGAAGCACACCAACAGGTCAAGAAAGTCATATTTATTCAATTGCAACGTTTCGAGGCCAACCAGCAGGCATCATTTTCAAGCTACAAGTAATAATACCTAATTAGTACAATAAAATTAAGTGACAAATATTAAAATACACAATATATATTACATTAAAACAAGCGAAGTTAAAAATATGAATAAGGACCAACCGTTGAGTATGGAGGCAGAGGAAGGACTGACCAAAAACGTAAACAGTTCACGAGAGATAAAGAGGTGTAGACGTGGCATGGGTGTTCAGTGTGGGGACCAGTTTTTTAATAAACAATGATTCATTAATTGCTAAAAGTTTGTGATTAGAGGCTCTGTCCAAAACCTTAAAGTCCTTGTACTGAATAGAATGTTTGCATTTCTCGGCATGATCCCTTATGTTGGAAAATTCGGGATTTGAAAGTTTAGTGCCAGTTCTATAGCTGACAGCTCTATGACTGTCGATTCGGACTTTAAGTAACCTATGTGTCGATCCAATATAGGTTCCTCGATTACATCGAGGACAAGTAAACTTATAAATAATACAAGAGGTCATTAAAGGATCCAAACGGTCTTTGAAGCTGAAAAGGCTACCGATATTCAGTGGGTTTGTGGGTATAATTTTGATTTTCACGGCAGGGAGGTGACAGGATATTAGAGATCGGAGTTCTTTATAAAAGATAGTGTTTTGAATAAAAGGAAGACTGGAATAGAAAGGTAGTTTAGGAACGCGAGGGGTAGGATGACGTGGAACAAAAATATTATTTAAAAATTTGGAGACATGTTTAAAAGAACAAGTGGGTGGAAAGCAGTTGTTGTTAAAGTATTTTTGCAGGGACGTGATTTCATTGTGGAAAGCTTGCCAACTAGAGGATAATGCAAAGGCTCTCTGAGTGAAGCATGGTTAGTACTGAATTAATCTTAAAATCAAAAGAACAAAAACTATAAAAATTTGTACCAAGACCAGTAAATGTCTTTTTTCTGAAAACAGAAGTAGAGAAGCCTTGATAGGATCGTATTATTAAAATATCTAAAAAATGCAATTGGTTGTTAGTCTCGTGTTCGATCGTAAATTTAATATTAGGATGAAATGAATTAATGAAAGCTAAAAACCTCTCGGCGTCAAACTGACTTCTAAAAAGTGCAAATGTGTCGTCCACATACCGCTTATAAAAAATGAATGGATGGTAACTAAGGGGACTGAGCAGTCGATTCATTATTTAATAAAGTCCATGAAGATTGCCGAAGATGGGTTGTGGAGAGCCCTTAGCCATACCCTCAATTTGCGAGTAAGAACAACCATTAAAAACAAACCATTTTCCTCGCTGGCATAGATAAAAGTTTTTGAAATCTTATCAGAACCCATTAAAACGAACAAGGAAAAGCTTTTAAAATAATATCAATGGTCTGTTGTTTTACAAACAAAAATTTGGACTCGACATCGAAGTCCCCTATCAAGATCCGAGTCCTAGCAAAATAGTATTTTTGAACTATATGAAACAGAAGGCTTTAAGAATTTTCATCAAACCCCATAATGGGGATCTGATATTTAGATAGTTAGATGAATTTTACTTTATAAGACAAGATAGGGGGATTTAACGTTATTTTTAATGGGCCTTTGCTAGGCCGACCATAAAATTTAAAAGGATGACCCTGAAAAGTACGGAAACTGTGTTCCTGATGATGTACTGGTCTTTTAGGCTTTTCAGAAATCAGATTAACAGGTCTATGCTATTTTAAACAATGTTGAAAATTCAGGACTTCCCAACCTCTGAACCTTGCATTATCATTTAAAACTGTTTCCACTTTAGTAATATAAAATTATTTAGAATAACAACCTTTACCTTTATCTGACTTAGGGTAATAATAATGTCCTTGTTTTTTGCAAGAGATTTGAGACCTGGATTCAATCTTCCTTTTTAAAAAATGGAGGAGCCAACACCTAACGCAATTTAGAATAAGTTTTTATGTGAGAGGGCTAGTTTGGATAAAGTTAAAACATACTAGGTTGAGGTCCCAGGTTGATCAACAGAAAATAGAACCCAGACAAAAATAAACTGCACAAATGAAGGTCTGTAACAACATCCAAAAGCAAAACTGAGCAACCAAGTTCTGATAAGGAATTTTCCATTATCCCAAATCCATCGGGAGTTGGAAAAAATTTAACACTGTTTTATTGTCATATTAAATTTTGGAACAGAAACACCTATTTTGGAGTTTACAAGATACCTTGGACATGGAAAACAAAGGAATTGATGACATTTATTAAAGAGATAAGGAAGATGTAACGGCAAAGTTAATAATTTGTTAATAACAAAAGATCAGACGTTACGCTTGGAGAGTGGCGGACAATTTATGAATAATATTTTTGTTTACAAGAAATACATATTCAGGAGATTAACTGGAATGGGGCATAGAATTGAGTGTTATACAAGATTTCTTAGCTGTTAACAAAAGAAAGATGCTGAATCTGACATCAAAATTCAAAAATTCCCAACACATTATGAACCCTTCAGGAGTTTTTTGGAAATTGACGCCATTGACAGGTTCTAAGTGTTGTCTTTTTGATGGAAGATGAACGAAGAAACGCGATGAAAGTTCTGACATCGCCAAACGTTTCAGTCGTATAGGCCAAAAAGAAGGGCGGACATTTGCGCAGAGGTGGCATCCTTCTTAAGAAACGGAGTCTTTAACGAATCGGAGGAAAATCCCACCTTCATGTTTTTCAACATACCATTGTAGGTTTTCAAAACTCCAGTAATATAATGAAGAACAGGGGGCACAGAAACAGGTCAAGAAAGTCATATTTATTCAATTGCAACGTTAGAGGCCAACCAGCAGGCATTATTTTCATATTACTTGTATTACGATGTAATCATATTCATTTTGCAGCTATAGAACTGGAACTCATCTTTCAGTTTACCTGAATTTTCCAACTTCAATCAGCCGAGAAATGCAAACATTCTAGACAGTACGAACGGCTAGTACATGGGTTGGGCAAGAGGAAGAATCACAAAATTTTAGCAATTACATGAACATTGTTTATTAAAAACTGGTCCCCACACGTTGAACATCGGCGTCAGACCCTTTATCTCTCCGAACTCCATCCGTTTTGGTCATCCCTCCAAGACAGAATCCATACTCAACGGTTGGTCATCTATTGATTAGATTTTTAATAAGTGAGCTTAGTTTTAATGTAATCGCCTCATGTGCATTTTAATGATTTGTACAGATATCTTTAATTTTATTTTGTGGTATTATTACTTGTATTGAAAATGAACAGTGAGTTGGCCTCCAGAAATTTGTGCAATTGAATAAAATGACTGATTCTTTGAACAGTTGGTGGAATAATCTGGCCTTCCCATTATAATGTGCTAATCTATAACCATCCCTCACTATATAAGAACAGACCGTTTTAAATCTTGGAGTTTCATCACTGCTCTAAAACCTGGTCCTGAGAGTAATCTTAATTTCTAGTTGCTTTTGATAAACATTTTGCAAAAACAACTATGACAAGAAAGAGGCATGTCTCATTAAAGGCATTTTGCTAAATGTCTTGGAGCAAAATAACAACAAAAATATCGCTCCTGAAAAGATTCCAAAATGCATTAGTTAGCTTAAGAAAAGGGGGATATCATCATCACAAAATCTGACAAAGACGGGAAAATAGTTCTGTTAGACAAGGAGACATACATCAATAAAGTTCAAGAATATTAAACGATGCGGAGACCTACGACAAATTAACGAAAGATCCCACAACAAATATTGCTGCTCAGTTTAACAAATCAGTTAGAACCATATAAAAAGACATAGAATTACTAGAGACATTATAATATAATCAACCCCTCTCCCCTATTTTACGGCCTCCCGAAAACACATAAAGATGGGGATTATTTTTACGCCCATAATATCTAGCAGGGGCTATTTCATGTACAAATTATCAAAATGGCTCGCAGACTTGTTATCACCCTTTCTAGGAACCTATTTTCCTCCCACGTCAAACATGCAGAAGATTTCATACAAAAATTTAATTTTGAAACATCCCCTCAAACAACATCAAGACTCAAAAGAGTTAGTGTCGATTCATTATTTACTAAAGTCCCGATTTAGAATTGTTGTACATTTCAACAGTAACAAATATATGAGACCATTTTATCTTGTCTGTTAGATAAAACTTAAAACTTATCAAAAGAAAATGTGCTGACAAGTCAAGATAACAACGTGTTTGTTCTGAAATGGTAACCGGTTTTTACAAACAAAAATTCACATGCTGACTGATTGGGAATAGGAAGTCGAGTCATGTTAAGATTTCTAGTAAATCTTTGTAGATGAAGACTAATATTTGCAACAGAACATTTTGATCATGTATAGTTCAAAACCCCATAACATGATATGATTTTTTTTCGTCAAATGATATATGCCCTTTTGGTGTAACAGTATATGTCTGGGGGATTACAAGGAATTTTGTAAGATTAAAGTTCAAAACGTTTTGCTTCCATAAAATTTAGAACAGAATGACAACACTTTACGTTAATAACTTCTCTCTTTTGAAGTACTGAGAGATAAGAAAAACAGAACAGGAGAACCATTTATAAACATTTCAGAAACCCACTCTTCTCTCTCTCTCTCTCTCTCTCTCTATCTCTACCACGACGTTCCTTAAAAATCATGTTATTAATGCAAAGTATTTTCAGAGGTTACTTAGATATTAATCTTAGCTTTTGAGATCTGGGTCTAAAAAGTTTAATGAACTGATGCCTGACAAAAACGTGTTTTGTTAATCTAAAGCAGCTGCAAGTGATTTCGCAGAGGGTTTTCATAAAGCTTTGTAAGGTATAGTGAATTTTATTTATTATTACAATGGTATAATAAGGTATATTAAGAGAAATAAAGCTTCCTTAGTGAAAATTATTGAATATCTTTTGTGTATTTTGTGTTCTGGTGTTTATAATCCTTTAATTTTTTCCAAATTTTATATTATGGTAATTTAACTTAAATTTCTTAGCATTTTAAATATTTCTTGATAATTTAACATTGCATGCTTGTTTTAATTTTCATTTATTAAGATTTTCTTTTAAAATCTCGCAGCAATTCTTGATAGCTTAAAGATCTTGATTAGTTTAACGCTTCTTGATAAGTTAAATTTTTGTGATTTAGAAATTTGTTTAATGTCATTAACTCAAGAATTAATTAAATTTTTGTTTTATAAGTAGCTGTAAAAGAAAGATTGCTGAATTTAATTATAAATCAAATTTAAAAATAAATTTTTGCATTTAGTGTTTTTTTAAAAACAGTGTTTCGTTTATTGACCACCAGTGAACAGGATTAATTTGTGCATAAGGCAAAGTTATAAACATGTTTTGTTCCTTTAGAAATTGCTGAGTGAATTAAGACCATCGCCAAACGGTTAAAGTTGTTTGATGGAAAACCCTTTTATTTAGTCATATTTCTTGTTTAATTCTTGAAACGCCACAATAGTGTTGATAAACTTAGTTTGATTTTTCACATGATTAGTAAGTTTGTTATAGGGATCACTGTTACCTTTAGAGTACCAGTCCATAATTTTTATTGTTAGTGAAGTTCAGGTATCTGGCTGAAACAAGTAAATTTTTAAATATATAGTTGAATTCTGTGTTTAAATAGTGTTTTATGGGCCTTAATAACACAGTAGTATTACAGGAAAAGATGATATATATATATATATATATATATATATATATATATATATATATATATATATATATATATATATATATATATATATATATATGTGTGTGTGTGTGTGTGTGTGTGTGTGTGTGTGTGTGTGTGTGTGTACGTGCGTGTGCTTGTGCGTGTGTGGCATGTCCAGCATTAAAATATTACAAGGAATTTACAGTTATATATATTATCATATCTTAGGGTGGTGTTTCCGTTATTGGCAGCATTTTGCTATGATGTCTGCCGTAAAAGAGTTCCTATGAAAGAAACTAATTTCCTTCGAAGGATCTGGAAACCTGATATTTTTAGACGATATTACTCAGAAAGGATTCTTTGAATGACGAAGAACATTTCGAAGCAAAATATGCATGAATACTAGACTAAATTTTTCCTTTTACTTTTCTTATTATAAGCCCGATTATATAAACCGTAAAAATGTGATAATATTAGAATTGTATTTGTTAGCTACATTTCCACAAGATATTTTTTTTTTAGCTTTCTCTTAACACAATAGTTACTTCGACACGAAATTTCACGATTTTTTTCAAATGTCTTTTAATTTACAATACATTGGCAATATGTTATAACAAGTGTTATGAGGGGAAAACTATAATTTATAGGGCACCCCATAATATGAGCTTAATTTTCTCGCCATGCATATTTTTAAACCTCAACCTGAACTGGATAAATTTTCATATTTATGGTAAAATAAGGAAAAATTGGTACCACAGACATTCTTCACGATTAAGCAGTTTGATGATATATATGCTATTAATTCACAATGAGGTCAAAGTTTGCCTTAACGTTCCTGAAGCATCTAATACGAAAGAGTCTGCGTGTGTTTACAAAACAGCATTTTCTTTTAATAAAGTAATCTCTAAAGACTGAAAATGAATTACGTTAATTCACTTTCGCGTATTATCGCTATGCAGCAATTTGATAACTAATTGAACTCCCATTCCTTCGGGCCTATTTTAATAATAATAATAATAATAATAATAATAATAATAATAATAATAATAATAATAATAATAATAATAATAATAATAACATCTCGGAAGAACTTCGTAGAACAGTATGGCCGCCTGGATGCCGTTTAGCTTGTACTGT
>NC_089764.1:9754372-9761872 GCF_040412425.1 Macrobrachium rosenbergii
ACCTTCCTTTTCGAAGTCTGTTACACACAGTGTCATCAATCGTTGGTGAAGGCATGAGAAGTCATGACATTCTACTACACAACAGTGTTCCATAGCTATATGTCATAACAATTTTATTTCATTTCTTATTCTCTCTGAATGTAGAGGTTAATGCATTCATTTACTTCAGGCATAGAGAAAACAAGAATAGGTGGAGTGCAAAAATGTAGACGAGTTTTTGCATTAATGGAAAAAAGTTCAAAGTATCAATGAAACTCATACAGTATGAGTGATTTGATGAATTATATCAGAGGGGAAATTATAGAGCGTAAAAAAAAAAAAAATGTCAGGAGTTTCGTTGAGCTTCTTGGGTGCACCTAAGATGGCGGCTATAAAAATTACCTATCATTTCATTAGAAGCTGATTTTTAAAATTTTTTTTTTTTTTTTTTTTTGCTTCCACGTGTATAACTTCATAAATGTAAAAGTAAGCAGCTAGTTTTGAGATTTCCAATATTTATCATTGAATGAACATCAGCGATGAAACACATAGTGAGCCATACGACGGTAAAAGTATGGTGAACTTCTATTCAAGATTAAAAAAAAAGTGATATTTCAGCTTTAGTGAATGTGTTCTTTTAATCACCAATATCTTACTATATTTTATCAAATGTCTTTTATCACTGGCATCGTTTCATTTCACATGTTCCACTTTCTGATATGTCAAAACACGTTATTTCCTTTGTCCTATTTAGTTTGATTACATCTGTAAATATTTTTTTCTCTCTCTTCCACTGTATTCCATTTTCCTTCAAAGTAGCTTTAATGGCATATTTTTATTTCATGTTTTACGTAGTATATTAACTATCTGGAAAAGTGCTTTCTGAGATGTAATAAAATTCTTTCCACAAATCTTCATTGGTACTTAAAATATTGTACTAAGGTTTACCTGTAATATAAATAAAATTACACACACACACACACACACACACACACACACACATATATATATATATATATATATATATATATATATATATATATATATATATATATATATACACACACACACACACACACCACACACACACATATATATATATATATATATATATATATATATATATATATATATATATATATATATATATATATATATATATATATATATATACTATATATACATATGTTTATATACTTATATACATATGTTATCCTAACCCCAATACCCAGGACGGGGGCATTTACCTTGAAAAGACTGCAAGTGTTTTTGGTAGTGCTGACGTTGCGTTCTTCCTCCCCCTCTCTCTCTCTCTCTCTCTCTCTCTCTCTCTCTCTCTCTCTCTCTCTCTCTCTCTCTCTCTCTCTCTCAGACCTGTTCCTATTTCTAAGGTGTGTAAATTAAAACCTATCACACAAAAGTAAAGTTTAATATACAAATGTACCAAGAAGTCATGTAAAATAAAATTATCCCATTAAGCCACATCCCCAACAACAAACAAAGCAGTTGCAAGAAAACATGATGTGTGGGGATTAATTCCCATCTCCCACCAAGTCTCCAATTCAGTCCACAGTATTTCTAAGTCTGTTATCTATAACTCTCAATGCCATTTCTGTTACCAGTTCCATTTCCCATATAGATGGCTATATGCCATGATTGATTATGGTTTCTACCCTCTTCAAAACATCTGTAAGGAATCGAACCATCTCTATTAAAAAAAAAAAAAAAGAAATCACCCAAATTAACACACCAAAAATACATGACACAAATGTTAAAGAATGACAAAGAAATAACCACTGCAAAAGTAATCATTGTCTGTGTTAAACACTTGGAAAGGTTAGTAATTTTCAAAGTTCAATACTCACTCTTTCAGCAAAAAGGAATCCTGATTCCCGAGCGTTCCAGTACGTCTAACTTTTCACAAAAGAATGAATAACTCTTTACAAAAGCCGTTCTCACCTAGCGATTTTCACAACGCACACACTAATACACACTTCCATTTAACACACCTAGAAATCAGTTTAAAACCAGGTAAAATGTTCTTGAAGGTTCCATGCTGATGCTAACCCCCAATCTCCACATGACACTGTATCCGAGGCCCTCCAGACCAGGTTCAGGTCACAGGTGGTCAATGCTGAATCCGAAAGGTGACTGTACGATCGAGTGCTGACTTATCAGACACCCAAGACACATATCTTCCACCTGCGAAACTGCTGAATATTGCAAAAGTTCGTATGTTGCAAGCACATGCACATATTCCCAAGTACACAAGTGCACACCTACATACATGGATACATACTTACATATATGCATACATACATGCAATTTACCTGGTTTACAAACAATGATAGATTGTGAATTTGATTGCACAGCTGTTTGTTACTTCCGCGTAGATGTATGTTATTCCCAGACTATAGTGAATTGGATATAAAACGATATTTGTGGCCTAATAATTCTGGATATATTATATATATATATATATATATATATATATATATATATATATATATATATATATATATATATATATATATATATATATATATATTAGTCCTTTAAGTCAGATACTATAGTGAATTAATATATTATATATATATATATGATAATAAGTCCAATTGAACCAGCGACGGGGAATCAGAAAGACACCAACCAGTCGGCCGACTGGTTAGGTAGTCCTGATTCCCCGTACTGGTCACTGTAGTCCTGACCTATTCGATTTGGATATATCACCTAAAAATTCCCCTTCGGTAACATACACGAAAAATATCTTCTGTTGCATCTGATTGTATATGAATATATATATATATATATATATATATATATATATATATATATATCCAGAATATATTAAGCCACAAATATATCTTTAAAATATCCAATTCACTATAGTCTGGGAATAACATACATCTACTATGACCTGGGGAAGTAACAGACAGCTGTGTAATCAAATTCACAATCTATCATTGTTTGTAAACCAGGTAAATTGTATGTATGTATGTATCCATGTATGTAGGTGTGCACTTGTGTTCTTGGGAATATGTGTATGTGCTTGCAACATACGAACTTTTGCAATATTCAGATATTATCGGATACGCGTCTGCATAACACTTCGTTGCAAGGATATGAAAGTTTTGTACTAATCAAGTTCGTTAAAAGCATATAGGAAATAATTATGATATTCCAAATCTAATATACCAAGAACATGTAGCAAAGAATGATATGGCCGATTGTTTTATTTTGTATCTTATAAAAAATATTTGACTTGGTAAATTTCCTGAACGACCCTGTGTTTATAGCTAGCGTACTCCCACAAACCCCACCCCGTCTCTCTCTCTCTCTCTCTCTCTCTCTCTCTCTCTCTCTTTCTGTGGTACATGATACATAAACTTTAGAAGAGAATCAGAATTACAAGCTTAACAAAGAGGCTGCACTTGAAACACGTTCACGCAGTTCGATCAGGACTAATAAAAAACGGGACTTTCAATTTTCCGAAACAACCAAGCGATCTAGTATTTGAACTGCTTTTCTAAGAGTTGGTATAATTTGTTTTACTAGAAAATACCAAACATAGAGCCTTTTGTCAGTATTGTCAGAATCTCAGATATATATAAAAATTGCCTTTGTGGCAGATATTTTTGACTTCATATCTAGATGGGGATCACGGACTATTTGCTCTCTTGCAATGCCTTGAAAAACCAGTACGCGATTCATACGGTTTTCAGTGTCTTGAACGAAAAGAAGGGTAATTCGATAATCTAAGAATACAATTATAACTCCCTTTCTCCGACACACACTCACATGCATGCCCACATTCTTTCTCCCATGATCAACAGTAATTGCCAGACGTTTGTAATATTTTCTTGGAAGGGAAAGTTAAAACCTTATCACTTAGAGCCTCTTCTCTGTGAAAGTTAATTTTCTGTGAATTAATAAATGAATAACTTGTTCACTTTCTTGATCGTAACAGTTCAGTTCAATAGATCCTTTAATGCAAATCTTTAAGTACCGCTTAATTACAACTCATTAATAAATATATAATGGAAAAATGATTTTCAAAAGGGAAAAGCAAAAACCTTTTGATTTTCGACACCTTGACAGCTGCATAATAACATCTTCAATTCATTATGAGAATTTTATCCCATTGTCATTGATTTTCAGGCTACTTTTTAGTTACGGGTTAGTTATTGATGGTAAAATGTAAACTGACTTAAATGAAATATCACAAGAAAGGGAGGTCCAAGGATTTCTCAGGAGTCTCTTTTATTATTGTTTTATTACAATGGGATAGATAACCATAATTCATAAACAATGTTTTTTTTACGAGGATACAGGATTCCACACGCATCGTCATAGAAGCCTTAAATCGTATTCTTTTATATATCATAAAATGATCTTGGCGACGGGCAACCTAACATCTTTAGTCAAGTTAAAAAAAAAAAAAAAAAAAAAGGAAGAAGAGAGATGGAAAATATAGATCAGTATCTTGAGAATCAACTTTTAGATTTATGGGATAGAGCATTCCAAACAGCCGCAATATGTGACCTTTAAAAAGCGTTTTCTTTCAAGACTAATTTTTTAAATAAATTGAAATAATGAATATACTGATTCAATATGTGGTATTTTCTTATTATCATATTGGCTAGAGATAAGACGTATTCATCAGTCTCGTATCTTTCGTGGGCGCTGGAAAATTATATACAAGCTGTCGAAGTTCGGACAGCTTGAATATAATTTACCAGCTGCCAAGAAAAACAACTCATTCGTGAGACTGAGAAATTACCATATAAGCTCAACGGCATCTAGACACCCATTCTTTATTATTATTATTATTATTATTATTATTATTATTATTATTATTATTATTATTATTATTATTATTATTATTATTATTATTATTATTTAGGCAAGCTGGCCCCTGGTTAGCAAAGCAGAATGCTGCATGTCCAATAAGCTGATTAAATGACAGTCCCGAGCTTCAAGCTAAGTCTGGTTCTTAAACTTTTTTGCCTTGCGCCCCCCCTCTGCATTATGTATAGATCCCAAGGCCCCCCACCCCTGAAATTTTTGCCAACTATAAACTGTAAACAATATGTTGCCTATTTGCTTATATGAATATATGGATGGATGATAGATATTTGTTTTTTTGGTGTTAAGTTTTTTATAAGTATGCACTGTTCTGTATTTCAATTCATAAATAAGACTTGAAATGAAAATTGACTTATATTTTGAATTTTTGGCATGTTTTGAGATAATTAGAAAACAGATGGAAGCAGTGGTAATGTTTTTGGCAATTTTGCAATTAATATCACAAATAAAAAAAAATAGGCACCATCTACCCTGAGCCCAGTTTAATAATCACTGAGCTAAGATCTTGAAAGCAACCATATACAAAAAAAGATTTACAAAAGTAAAGAACGAACTATATGAAAGAAATAAGGAAACATATAAGATGAAACAGATAATCTGTGAAATGAGATTTATGTGAGCCTGCTTAGCAAAAAAAAAAAAAGCCATTCGTACCTTGTTTGAATTTCTGAGGTCCCAAAGACTAGTCAGGCCATCCCATAATAAAGGTTTTGATACACAACCTTTATTAAACTGTGTGATACTGGACCTTACAAAAGAAAGACTTTCAGAGTTAACTGCATATCTAAAGGTACATAGTGCATTGTATATACAATCTGGGAAGATATGAATCCATGGATGATCAGAATTATAGAAACTGGAAAAGGATGCACGGTAAGCTGGTTGAACGAATAGGCCAGAGGTCAGTACCAAATAATTTAACAGAACTCTATTTTTGTCAGTCCGGATGGAGAGGTCTCTGAAAATCCCCCCAAAATTTGCAGTATATCTTTTTTTCTATATTTGAAGAAGAGTGACAGGATATGTTCGTCAGGAGTGAATTTGCAATTTAATATTCTGAGTTACATTTAGCTAAAGAAACACTGTCAAGGAAAAGATCTGGTTTAGTACCATCCGTAATTTGAGTGATGTTAGAATTCATTTTCACGAAAAATAATTTCCAGTTTTTACTAAGTTTAGCTAAACCTCAGCTTAGAAACTCGGCGAGTTTATGCTTTAGTTCAACTGGACAGGATAACGGGATTCTCCGGCTGTGTCAATTATTAGTATTGTTTTATTTCTAATATTTTGCACTGTGAGAGATTTCCATCTATCCTGTGATTGAAGTATCATTTATATTTTAATAGTAACACAAATAGAATTCAGCCAAACCGGTTTGACTCTTTTAAATAGAATTTTGTAATATTGTGCCAGAAATTGTGGAAATTAATGTTTACTTCTCTTTATTATCATTGTTTCATAAAAGGTCAATGGAAAGATGTTTTAAGAAAATCTGAATAATTATCATTGTTGCTGTTTGTTTTATTTACATTTTTATTCTTAACATGTGAAGGATAACACTTATAGCAATTTAAAATTATCAGAATCTTCTCCTGCCAGGTCTTCTATCACCTGTTTTACCATTTCAATCAGAATATTACCATACATCTCCCTGATATATAGTACATTTCCCCCTAACACCTGTATCTTTATGCAAATAACAATTATTCCATTGGAACTTTCCATACCCTGATATACCTTGAGAACTCTGGTCAGCCTAATTGTGTATCTTGGGCCCATTAAGCATGAAAGGTTTACTAGGAAATTGTCAATATCATCAAGATAATATTTTTTATGTAGTAGATATCAGATATATAACCTCGCCTTTTACCTGTTATGTGTCTCACAAATTTTTTCCCTATAAAAGGAGGTATTTTACTCAATTATCACATGCTTAGCTTTAAACATCAGCTGAGCGAAAATACTGTATCTCATTTGCAAGTCTAGACATGGGAGCTTTTAATAATGTGGTTTTTGGGTCTAAGACTGGTCGAATACGTTAAACTAAAACGTTTTCACTCAGAAAGAAAGTATTTTTGAATGATTTGTTTTAGATGACCAATTATATACTAATTGTGTTATTGTTTTTTCACTCTGTTAGAAGATTTCAGCGAATAAACGCGTTCAGTAAGAATTATTGCTAAAATATTAGCGAACTTCTTCAGGTAACGTTTTCATGACTCCAAAATTTGAAGAAACAGACCATGAATTTATTACTCAAAGAATATAAGAATAAAAATAATTAGATATCTGGGACTTTTATATTTCTCAAAAAAAGTGAACAGTAAAGTCTTCCTCTCAAGTCTTAAGATTAAGATTTAAAGTCCAATAAAACATGAGAAACATCAATTTTATCACAAGAGAAGATGAAACAAAAGACGTCACAGTTCCCGCAAGTACATTATCTCCAGAAACAGCCACCCAGTTTTGCATCCGGGTGTTCTATTCAACCTAGGAAATTAAAACTGATTATTAAAAGGACAATTAATAATAATGACTATAAATATAGAATGTAACTTACCTAAAATATACGTGTATTTCTTCAGGAACCTGATTTCCCCGTAATTACATTTTAAGTAATGGCGTAAGACAAAGATTTTTTTCAAAATTTTTTAA